>NC_086383.1:14486041-14786041 GCF_036588685.1 Mytilus trossulus | reverse complement strand
CATGTAATTCAATGCAATAATTTAAAGGTAATTGAGAAAATTAGGCCTGTTACTGGTCCGAGACCACCATTGTCGTCCCTTGATTTTCGTTGTTCACAAATATAGTCCCTAGTGTTGACAGTGGGTTACTTGCCATTAATTTTTATGCCCCTTCCAAATTTATTTCTCCATGTTCACTGCCTCAAATTGCAAGAAGGGGGATGAAATTACACTGTAAAAAAATTTGGGTCCAGAATTTTAAAGGAAAGTAGTGATTTGGTCCAGCTGAAAAAGGTTGAAAATGAGCACTTCGGAAGCTGTCAAAAGATTTCAAGACGCCCTAAACTTAAAATTGTCCATATTTTGAGTTAGAGACGATGAAGTTTTCTATAAATTTGATATAATTTGTCCCAAAAGTAGTACAACACACTGTAAAAGTTTCTTTGAGAAAGCGCAGGTGGGATTTTTTTTATTTTCATTTATGTTCTAAAAGAAATGCACTACGAATTAATTGTGTTCTCGGACCTAAGAGGTGAAATCTGTAAATATAGAATTTGTACTCTGGCAACTTCCCTAAATGATTTGATGGTGTCAACTTGTCAAATAGCATGAAACTAAAGGATTTAAACTTTTATTTTATAGAATTTCTGCAAAAATGACCAATTTTGGCATTTTATGGTCAAAATAGGCATTTTATAACTTTTTCAATATTGATGCATAAATGGCATCCTGACTTTCTATCTGACAGGTTTTTATGGGTCAATATTTGTGTTTCTATGCCTTTACCTGCTTCTTTTACTTATTTATGAACTCTGAATCTACAGAAAAGAAGTTTATCTCAGATAAAATGTGCAAAATGTGTTGTATAAATGACCCTTGTCTAACGCCTTGTTTGGATGAAGGCAATAGTGGGGAGCTTGGTATATAAAATTTGATGTCCATATTACAGACCTCACTAAATTTGTATCAAATGCACTTTACAATGTCTATTGTACCTGTTCCATTTCACATAATAAATTTCTTTTCTTCTGTAGGATAGCAAGTGGTTTAAATATAAGCCTGTTGAGAATAAATTGCATGCAAGTTTTTCCCTAAAAAGGCAAAAATCTTTGTTTCAGCCCATACTGCTTGTAAGAAAAGTTAATTGCAAGAGTCTTTTTGTGCTCAGATTTGTTGTATCATGTCACATGAGTATAGAAATGATAAAAAAGACACAAATTTTTATTTCTTATAGCCTCAATATGCATTTTTTAATGTAAATATGTAGCACGGCCTTAATTGACCCTAAATTTTTTCCAGTCTTACTTGGCCTAAGACCCTTTTAAACTAATATGATATGTTATTTGTAACTTTTCTTTCCATTTAAAGTACTTTAAATACATATGTAAGGATTATTTATAACTAAAAAGCTTCACAAATTAAAAATTGCTGGAAAATATTACATCTTCATGTAAGGCTCCCCTTCATTGAAAAACCTGAATTTTTAGGCACAGGCTCATATAAATTTGACTTTTGAATAATTATGCCAAGTCTGATAAATCAAATGAGTACTCTATTGCTTTTAGTACATGATAAGTTATATGTTAAGGCATTTAAAAAGTATTTTTTTGCAATATTTTAATTTTTAAAGCCCCAAATGTTGATAGTTGAAATTTTTCAATTTTAACGTCAAAATTTTACACGTAAAGATGAGTATAGAACTTAAATTAATGTCTATACTGTACATCCTATTGTCATGAAACTTTGTAAGCAGTGTTATAATACATTAAGCTTTGTTCATACCAAGTTTTTTTAAGATTTGTCAACTCTTTCTACCCTATTAGGTCCGAGACCACCATTGTCGTCCCTTGATTTTCGTTGTTCACAAATATAGTCCCTAGTGTTGACAGTGGGTTACTTGCCATTAATTTTTATGCCCCTTCCAAATTTATTTCTCCATGTTCACTGCCTCAAATTGCAAGAAGGGGGATGAAATTACACTGTAAAAAAATTTGGGTCCAGAATTTTAAAGGAAAGTAGTGATTTGGTCCAGCTGAAAAAGGTTGAAAATGAGCACTTCGGAAGCTGTCAAAAGATTTCAAGACGCCCTAAACTTAAAATTGTCCATATTTTGAGTTAGAGACGATGAAGTTTTCTATAAATTTGATATAATTTGTCCCAAAAGTAGTACAACACACTGTAAAAGTTTCTTTGAGAAAGCGCAGGTGGGATTTTTTTTATTTTCATTTATGTTCTAAAAGAAATGCACTACGAATTAATTGTGTTCTCGGACCTACTACAGGGGTCTTTGAAGTGATAGAGGCCCTCATTTTGTACCTTTATAGAATCAGTTGTGATCATAATAAGACTAAAATGTATGATTTTATTTTAAAAACAACGTGATAGCAATATACGACGAAATTTTTTTCAAATTTTGCGGTCGTATAAAAATTGATTTGTCCTTTTCTCATTATCTATAGGGGGCTATGTATATACTTGGGGGAGGGGGTGACTGAGAAGAGTGTGGTCATGAACTTAAATAACTGGGATTTTTTTATATTTTACTTGAGACTTTTTTTTTTTTACTTTTAACTAGTACTGCTATCATCATGGTCAAGTATCAAATAAGGGCTGATCAATCTTACATTTTATAAGTTTGCGGCTGCTTTTAAAATATCATGCATTCATAAACTCCTTGAATTGTTAAAATATAAACATATTGTAGATCATGTAATACAAAACTGAATGTTACATCCTGTTTAGATTGTGCATGTGCTTCTGTTTAGGTGCATTTAAAATCTGAATTTGATAATTTTGCATATATAACATTTTAGGCAACTAATTAGTATAAAACACAGTCAGGTATATTTTCTTTCTAAAACGGAAAAGAATTATATGCAAATGTTAAGACAGACTGGCTTACTATATTTTAATTTCTAAATACAAAAAAGGAGTTCATAGTATTTTTTCACCATTGCTATATCACACAGGTTCCCGTAAAATTTTGACGTCATAAAACAAAATATCTGACGCCACAATGGAAAGTGATTATGTATGATGTCAAAATTTTAAGCGGCCGGGTCAGCCAGGATAAGCAATAAGGTGTATAGATTCAAGGATGCTAAAATGTATATTCTCTGTCCACGAAATTAAGTCCTAATAATTATCAAGGAATTGTATATTTAAAAGGAATGGAAACGCGGCCGACTTCCGGTCCAACGATTTACAGAAAAGAGCGACGATTTACAGAAAAGAACCGAAAAGGACCAAAAAGAACCGAAAGGGACCGAAAAGAACCGAAAAGAACCGAAAAGAGCATACAAATAATGTTGAAAAAATGTATATATAAATATATATATAACTCGTCTAAATAGCTATCAAAAGTACCAGGATTATAATTTTATACGCCAGACGCGCGTTCGTCTACATAAGACTCATCAGTGACGCTCAGATCAAAATAGTTAAAAAGCCAAACAAATACAAATTTGAAGAGCATTGAGGACCAAAAATTCCAAAAAGTTGTGCCAAATACGGCTAAGGTAATCTACTCCTGGGGTAAGAAAATCCTTAGTTTTTCGAATAATTCAAAGTTTTGTAAACAGAAAATTTATAAAAATGACCATGTATACAATGTAATTGATATTCATGTCAACACCGGCGAGGGAAGAACCAAAATTTGCGAAAGCAAATTTACAGATCTAACATTGTTGGGTTGATGTTTAGACGAGTTGTATATACATTATGTACACAGCCATGTATCACCATCATTGATGGCGATCCGATGGATACATCTGTTGTAGGGTTGTCACTGACTCAGACGTACTTATAAATATATATATATATATATAGTTTAAAAGTAAAAACACCAATGTAAACCCCCTCGTAATAAAGGAATGTATAATTCAAATTTAGAGTGTACATTGATATGGATATGTAGACTTACAAAAAAGTTAGATTTCCCTGTATCAGATTGAGGTATTTAAAATTTTGAAAAAAAATAATCAAAGTGTCATTTCCGTTGTTTTAGAAAATAGAATTGTAAAAAACATTTGAAGAAAATTTCATTTCTTGTTACATGTAAACCTTGGCAAACTTTATAGTTTTATAGTTCGTTCTTATGTTGTCCTGTTATAACGTACACTATCCCAGGTTAGGGGAGGGTTGGGATCCTGCTTACATGTTTAACCCCGCCACATTACTTACGTATGTGCCTGTCCCAAGTCAGGAGCTTGTAATTCCGTGGTTGTCGTTTGTTTATAATGTGTTACATATTTGTTTTTCGTTCATTTTTTTTTTTACATAAATAAGGCCGTTTATTTTCTCGTTTGAATTGTTTTATATTGTCTTATCGGGGCCTTTTATAGCTGACTATACGGTATGGTCTTTGCTCATTGTTGAAGCCCGTACGGTGACCTATAGTTGTTAATGTTTGTGTCATTTTGGTCTGTTGTTGATAGTTGTCTCATTGGCAATCATACCACATCTTTTTTTTTTATATATTTACGATGTTCTTGGTTCGTTCTGGGAACAGTTTATGTTCCTGATTCGTTTAAATTTCTTAATTCAATTTACGGTATAAAACGATTGGCTACATGGGAATAAAAGGATATTAATCAATAAAAAATACATCATTATCTATATATTATAAATTTTGTGCAAAACACAGTGATTTTCTTTCATCTTTTAAGGAATATAAATAAATGAAAAGCGCACCCGCTTTCGCCCGGTATAATTGATAATTGTTTACTCTTTATATAGCCGCCATATAATAGCGTATAGATTAAAGGGTGTGAAAAAGTTAATGGCATGTTTATTTCTATTAATTTTATCCAATAAACCACTTAAAACAGATATGTACATGTAGATCAGTGAAATGATGTCAGATGGTGATAAATGTTGGCCTGTGGTGCTTCATGTATCCTGGATGTATCTACAGAGAAACTTGTGCATGAAGATAACGGGACTTTTCCTTGACAAATTCAAATCCTTGACATGTTTAACGCGTCAAAGTAACAATTAATGTGTTTTCATTGAATATGTAATACACATACACATAAACACAAAAAAGAACGAAATATTCTTATTAATATATGTATTGTAATGTTGAAAATGAATTAGCGACCAAGATTGAACAAAATAATGACACTCAGCTTATAAATATAATTCACTTAGAACGATTGTTTGACAGTAATGAATTGATATCTTTTATTTTCTTGTCTGTTCTATGTTTTCTATTCCATAAGATAGGCATCGGACCCTACATATATAATTTTTCACATGTACAGTTAGTTAAAATATGTAGTCCTGTCGCAGTATAAGGTTTCCTAATAATAAACTTTTGTGAAGAATATCTTTTTATTTAGAATAGACTTTATATAATTTTGCAATTTGCTAATTTTCTTCGATTACAAAACATTTCGATCTCCTTTTCGGTTCTTTTCGGTCCTTTTCGGTTCTTTTTGGTTCTTTTCGGTCCTTTTCGGTTCTTTTCTGTAAATCGTCGCTCTTTTCTGTAAGTCGTCGAACCCCCGACTTCAAAGAAAATATTATGATGCATCTCTTGCTTTGACCGGGTGTTAATTACACCCCATCGCTCTAACTGGCTCATTACTTATCTGGTATAAGTTATCGAACGTGGTCATTTAATCTGACACTAGTTATCTAACTTGACAATGATATTTTTTTCTTCTTATAGGCATGTTTTTATAATAAAAAATAATGAACTAAAACATCATTCTAAGGGGCATTCTGTTTCAATTTGCTTGGCGTAAAATAAATCATATTATTGTTTTTTTTAGAAGATAATTCGAAATACACATTCTATTGTAGAGTAACGGTAAGTAAAATTGTGTAGTACGAACGTGGTAAAGTAGCTAAGTGATAAATCATGAAACGAAAAATAAATTAATCCAAGAAAAAAAATATAACAATACAACCACATGCCAAGTTACTAATAAAAAACTTATTATTCATTTTTTTTTTATCTTGATATTTCATGAAGGTATGTCACAATCAGATGATATCGGACATTTTACGAGTGTTAAAAAGTTTTCATGCAAAATAAAGGACATTTTAAAAATGTAACTAAATGACTGTTAAAGAAAGAAGTTAATAAATTATTATGAAGGAAGGAACATGTTAACAACTGCAGTATAGTATCTAGATAAAAGAACTCAGATTACAGGTGTTATAATAAACAACGGCATGCGGGATGTTCCAATTTGCAGGTATAATATATCATGTATCAATGATAAGCTAATTTGTGTCTTACATACTTTTAAGATGTTAAAAATTAATAATGTCGAGCTCACCTGCTAAATTATGCAGAGATGCAATAAATTTTCTAATTAGAAACAGTTAAAACTTTCCCACATTCGCATTTTATTTATTTTAACACCAAAGGAATACTTTTGCGGCCTCTGCTGTTTCGTATGGTAATTTGCGGCAACGCTTAATAATGGCAAACTGCATTACCAAACAACGATTTAGTATCTAAAGCAGCATTTGACCAAAAAATGCATAACATCGTACATGGTATATAAAAAGGCACAATAAATCCCAATCGTGTGTCTTCTATATATTTCTTGTCTGTTATTTCAAACAAAATGGCGTCAATGTGAACTATAAACATGGAATTTTGAAAAATCATAGCTAATTCGTTTTTATCACCATTTTCATAAAACCAACACTATACGATAGAAAAAAGACTAAGCTTTTAAATCATATGTCAATATCCCATCTATTTCAAGTAGTTATTTAACTTATACCAAAATACAAAGTGTCGATGTATTTGTTGACGCACAACTTCAAATTTTCAACATGTTTCGAAATAAAATCATATATATTCATGATATTGTACCAATTACATTTAGCATTCGTAATTTAGACCAAACTGTAGGAAAATATTCCTTCTTTAAAATGATATCTCATTTTTTCACTTTTTTCTTTCTACTTTCCAATATAATGAAGAAATCGTAGTGCACTCCCAGATTAATAGACATATTTTGACAGATTATTGAAACTCAAAACTGAAATTTCGAAAAATCGTAGAAAATTCTTAAAAGTTACAAGAAACTTCAAAAAGAGCGTAATCGATAGAATAAGATTTCAGCTTCATAATGATATCAACTGTTTTGTTTTGCACTTCGTAGTTTTCAAGTTTTTAGAACAAAATCAAAACACAGTATTTTTTGTTTTGTAATACGGATGAAACTCCCTCAATTTTCAAGACCGAGGTCTATTCTAATGAGAATTTACTCAATACAATATTACAAACGTATGTTTGATGAGGCATTAAAATGATACCTAAGGCCTTACTTTTTGCTAGGAATAAAAGTTTATTCTTGATTTCGGGTTTCTCTCTCATTTATATCGTCTCAAGCAAGATGACCCCGTGAATTAAAAGAACGATTTATATGACAGGAAATGGAACTCTGTCATGATTTTTTATATTATTCATCATACTTCCGCCAGAGCAAGACATGGTTTATAGCTCTGCGGGTGCGCTGCGGGTATCCTGATTGTTCTCGAGCCGCGTTTCCATTCCTTTTAAATATACAATTCCTTGTAATTATGATGTCAAAAAGGCTTTTATATTTTGACGCCTTACAACACCTCTGTAACGTGTCAAAGCAAAAGAATATAAATAGCCTTTCAAGACCTCATTATTATTTGGACTACTCGTGCATGTATAGTGACAGTGTACTACACAGTAGTCCAAATAATTATGACATCTTGAAAGGCTATTTATATATTTTTTTTCTTTGACACCTTACAGTCGATGTAAGACGTCAAAGAAAAAAAAAAATATATTAGCCTGTAAAGACATCTAACTTCACTGATGGCGATGCTGAAGTACTCTGACATACCAGGGTTGGTAAAAAAGGATTTAAAAATAAATGGTCTGTCACTCTGTGCACTCTTGACCCTCAGATACAAATTAGAACAATTGTATTTCAATGGACAAGTATGCTTTCATTGGTAAGATGCAATGTATATAGAATATTTATGGTTGTATACACCTAAACATTTGTACACAAATAATTTGTCCACTCACTTCCTCCAAGGAGTTTACTGTGTTTCGACACTGCGACAACTTCTTGGTGAAAGACGATGTCGTCGGTGAATTGTAGTCGTCCCATGTCTCTTTTAGAAAGTCCGAGACGGTAATTTGCTCGGGCATTTCAGTATATTTAACGCTTCTGTTGGAACATTTAGGAAGTTTTCATATCACAGGAAGTGAACTTGTCCCACTTGTCGATTCAACATGGCCTCCCTAATTTGCATATATTGGAAATGCTTAAACTATGATTGCATCCCTGACCTTGTATTTATATTGTTTGTCAATCTTTCCTTGTTTCTTATTTAAAATAGTATCGAAAACAAGTTAATAATTTCTGTTGTGATCTTTTTAATATTTGTATTCCATCATTTAAGCATACTTTTAGAATTAATAGAACTGTTTATTGGAAGTGTGTGTACATAATATTATTGATTATAAATTGAGGGAGAAAGAGTTACTATCCCTAATATGGTCAATTTTGTAAAAACTAGTTTTATTTTCTTTAAAATACTTATATTTATAATTCACATATAATTTTAAAACAAAGCTATAAACTATAATCATATTCATATGTGAATTTAAAAAATGTAATGTGAAATTAAGAATAAGGTAAAGTATAAAATTATTTTAAACCAAAACAGACAAGTTATGTATTCAAACTGGGTGTTCACCGATTACAAAAGTCGTTAGCAGGATCTGCTTACCCGAATTTCGGAGCACTCAGTCTTTAGTTTTTAAAAATATTTGAACTCTTTCTCCTGGATGAACCAGGAATATTATCAATAATAATCAAAAGGTAGAATAAGTTCACCAACAGGTCATGTCTTACAAGTCCTTCGAACCATTAACTGCTTTGACTTATAATTAGTCATGTCAAGCATAACGAGTCTTCATAATGTTTGATTTTATCTAGGAGCCAAGAGTATTTCTTCAAAACACTTATAGCCTTATGCCTATATACTTATGATAGTCCCAGATACATCGAGTTATTGCATCTGATTGTATCAATTAAGTGTTTTTAAAATACCACTGTCGGGGGACTCCCAGGTTTCTGAACATGCTACATAAGACATATTAAAAGACATAAAGCTTTATCTAGAGTCGGTATAAGCAAGCAATTACAAACATAAGCTCTGCAGAGCTTTTAAACCCGACATAACAGCAAGTAAAACAAAACATACATATCGAGTCATGCACACACCATTAAACATATAAAGCAAGAGTTCAATCAGTATGATAAACATGCAGCACAAAAGTTATTTAAGCATCTTACAAGTTAAACACATACTGATACATGCAATTGTGATATAAAAACACAAAAGCACAAATGAAATGGTTTGCACATAAAAAGCATATCAAAAGCACATAAAGTTTCTAAAATTTGCACAAAGCAGCAGAAGCACTATAGTAAAGATAACAGTTGAACTCAACTACGTTCTTTATAGATGCATGTTATGTGCTTGTCCCAAGTCAGGAGCCTGTATTTTATTCAGTACAGTTGTTGCTGGTTCATGTCTGTCATATGTACGATGAATTTTATAATTGCATATATCAATGTCATGGAATCTGTCATTAACAATCATACTATATCATCCTATCCGGCGTTAAAACTTTTAATGCGGCATTTCATCCGTAAGGATGGATCCAGGAATTTGCCAGAGGGTGGTCACCTTTTAAAATCTTATTTTATTTTATTTTATTTTTGTATCATGAAAATAGTTACAACTATAGAATACAATGTTACACATGATTTATAAAATTGATTTCTAATTTCATTTTTCTTGAATTGAATGCATGCGTGCAAACGTATGTCTCAACAATTACATCAATTTCTTGCATCAGTGCAAGTCCATTTCGATCCTGGCCCATTGTTGCACGTAAAAATGTTTTTAGTTACCCGAGCTCACTATTCGAACACTCAACTTCTTACATTCATTGAGCAAACAATTTTGAAAATAGCATATATATATATTCGGATAATTAAGTTTGTTGCATTGTATAATGGTTTCAGCAGCTGACTTTGGCAATGTATTTCGTTTCTAGAAATGCAACCGCCTATCTACTTCCGAAGAAATTCCACACGGACCAGGCAAGTCAGATTTATCAAATTCAAGAAACGGGTTTCAAGTATAACATTAGCGTGTTGTTTCTGAATTGTTTCTACGGATTTAAAACAAGAGCCATGACAGCGGTTTTAGAAAGAGAAGATAATCTATCAATAATGCCAGAGATCAGTTCATCAATATATACGTTATACAGAGTGCACGTCGAAATAAACTCATCATAGATACCGGATCAAAATTGAATATTAACGCCAGACGCCCGTTTCGTCTAAAAAAAAGACTCATCAGTGACGCTCGAATAAAAAAATGTTTAAAATGCCAAATAGAGTAAAAAGTTGAAGAGAATGCACTGAGGACCAAAAATTTCTAAAAGTTTTGCAAAATACAGCTAAGGCAATATATTCCAGAAGTAGAAAAGCCTTTATTTTTCAAAAATTCAAAGTTTTGTTAACAGTTAATTTATAATTATGAACATATCAATGATAACTAAGGTCAACACATAAGTGCTAACTACTGGGCTGGTGATACCCTCGGGGAAATAAATCTCCACCAGCAGTGGCATCGACCCAGTGGTTGCAAATAAACTCATCATAGATACCAGGATCAAAATTTTATATTAAAGCCAGACGCGCGTTTCGTCTAAAAAAAGATTCATCAGTGACTCGAATCAAAAAAAATTTAAAAGGCCAAATAGAGTACAAAGTTGAAGAGCACTGAGGACCAAAAATTCCTATATTTTTTGTTGCCAAATAGAGTACTAAGTTGAAGAGCACTGAGGACCAAAAATTCCTATATTTTTTGTTGCCAAATACAGCAAAGGCAATCTATTCTCGAGTTGATTTTTCAAAAATTCATTTCTTTGGAGACAGAAATTTGCCTGCTGATCATTCTTACTCTTATTATACATGTTATAATTCTGATCTATATTAACTTGCTTGCGCTCTTGTATCTTAGGATAGCGAAATCAGAGCTATGTACGTTAAATTTCCTAGCTCTGCTTAAGAGGTATAGAGCTGCTAGCACCATAAAGGCAGAAACCATTTGATTTAAAAAAAATTGGGGGGGGGGTAGGGGGTATGCATGAATTTTTTTTCGGACAAACTTTTTCTCTTTCAACTTTAGCATTACATATAGTGGCATCTGAGGGTAAAACAGGGGCAAAAACAAATTATTTTTTTCTCCAAAAACTGGAGACAAACTTTTTTCCCAAAAAAATCCATAGCCCCCCTCCCAGAAAATCAGATGGTTGCTGCCTAAGGTATAAAAAAAAAGATTACCACAAGTTCAGAGAACTTTACACCGACAGTGCAAAGTAAGACAAAACTCACGTTGGCTTTTATTTTGGGCAAGGTGAGCATCGACGACCAGATCGGTGGAAGATTTGTGGTAGGGGAAATCAAAAGTTGTTTGGATTTTTTTGATCGACCAACTGAATGAATTCGGTAGTACATATACTGTTTTTATTTTAAAACACAACAGAATAAAAGAATCTCAATAGAAATTAATACCCCAGATCGAGCAAATGCAAAGTGATATCCATTAAATAATTCATGATCAGCACTGATTTTGACGACGGGCGGACGTACAAAAGTATATCATAATGAGTCTTGAAACGGGCGTATAAAAACTCTATTCAAGACTAATTAATTGTATAAACCCAATGAAATTGATCAAGAAATAAAAATTAATAATAAAATTTAGGCCAAATAAAAATATGTGTGGTTCCAGTTACCCTACTTTTTAGTCTTAAAAATAGCCTACCCTAACAGGATTTTTTTTGTCATTTTCCATAAAGCACTTTTAAAGTCAGAATATTGCCCATAGACTCCATGTAAAAAGAATAACATAAAATTTAAAAAAAATCCTACCTACCTACCCTAATTTTTTTTAGATGTAACTAGAACCACGCATACCATATTATTTGGCTTTATTAGATTTTGTTTTTGCATGGCCCATTTTTCCTACATGTAATAGCTTTGGCCATAACCCCAAAATCAATCCCAACCTTCTTTTTATCAAAAAACAAATATGTATTTATATCACTGTGTTCCTCACAGAGGCAGATTTATATAGGGGATCATTGAAGTGTGACTGGAGTGGGCCCCCTCTAAGGCAGTTAGTGGGCCCCCACTTATGAAATTCTAGATCCGCCAGTGCGTGATATGGAACTTTGTGGTATTATTTCGTGTCTAAAGATACTTGGTTAACCCTCACGTAATTCTAAAAGTTTAGGCCTTAGTCCCAAATATTTCTCTCGAGGTTTGGACCCTTGTGGTACTATTTCATAGAGATCTATACACTTGAAATTTCAGTTATTGTCCTGATATACAAGAACTATATACTTTAACAAGAGGCTCTCAAGAGCCTGAATCGCTCACCTGAATTTTTTTTGTTTAATCCCTCATCAATGATTATTTTGGCTTTTCAATTTATTTAAATGTTCTTTGAATCGTCCTATTTTCTTCAAAAGCAAAAAAAAATCATTTTCTCCTATGTTCTATTTTAGCCATAGGAGCTATGTTTCTTGACATACAAAGAAATGAAATATAAAATTTATACTAGATACTCTGAAACTCTGAAACTCATTTAGCCTAAGTTTGGCTGAAATTGAAACAGCAGTTTCAAAGGAGAAGATTTTTTAAAGTAAGTCAACATGATGAACAAATTGTAAAAAAAAGTCTTTAAAGGGCAATAACTCCTTAAGAGGTCAATTGACAATTTTGGTCATATTGACTTATTCGTAGATCTTACTTTGCTTAACATTTTTGCTATTAACAGTTTATCTGTATCTATAATAATATTCAAGATAATGACCAAAAACTGCAAAATTTCCTTAAAATTACCAATTAAGTGGCAGCAACCCAACAATGGGTTGTTTGATTCATCTGAAGATTTCAGGGCTGATAGATATTGACCTAATGAATATTTTTACCCCATCTCAGGTTTGCTCTAAATGCTTTCATTTTTGAGATATAAGCCAAAAACTGCATTTGACCCCTATGTTTTATTTTAAGTAACGGCGGCCATGTTTTTTGATGGATAAAAAATCGAAGCACACACTTTGTGCAAGATAATCTAAGGAACAATCATGCTAAGTTTCATCCAAATCCATTCAGTAGTTTCAGAGGAGAAGATTTTTTAAAGTTAGCAAATATGATGTACAAATTGTGAAAAATTGTCATTAAAGGACAATAACCCCTTAAGGGGTCAGTTGTCAATTTTGGTCAAATTAACTTATTTGTAGATCTCACTTTGCTGATCATTTTTGCTGTTTAAAGTTTATCTTTATCTATAATAAAATTCAAGATAATGACCAAAAACTGCAAAATTTCCTTGAAATTACCAATTAAGTGGCAGCAACCCAACAATGGTTTGTTTGATTCATCTGAAAATTTCAGGGCTTATAGATCTTGACCTAATGAACATTTTTACCCCATGTCAGATTGCTCTAAATGCTTTGGTTTTTGAGATATAAGCCAAAAACTGCATTTGACCCCTATGTTCTATTTTAAGTAACGGCGGCCATGTTTTTTGACGGATCAAAAATCGAAGCAAACACTTTGTGCAGGATAATATAAGGAACAATCATGCTAAGTTTCATCCAAATCCATTCAGTAGTTTCAGAGGAGAAGATGTTTGAAAAATTGTTAACGACGACAGACGACGACGACGACGGACGCCAAGTGATGAGAAAAGCTCACATGGCCTTTTAGGCCAGGTGAGCTAAAAATGAGAAAAATTACATTTCAGCACTAACAAAATCTGTTGTCCAACTGTTCCAAAATTTCTGATAAAAACAGACCCGAATCTGCTGATAAATTTTACCTTTTAGTCGTATCATCTACTTCTGTTTTTTTAAGATGCAAGCCAAAGAAAGATATTTCGAACAAGAATGTGTCCCAAAGTACACATATGGCCTATCCGAAATATCATTTTCTATGTTCAGTGGACCGTGAAAATGGGATTAAATCTCTAATTTGGCATTAAAATCAGAAGATCTTATCAGAGGGAACATGTGTACTAAGTTTCAAGTTGATCGTACCCCAACTTCATAATAAATTACCTCGACCAAAAACTTTAACCTAAAGAGGGAAAGCTGACGGACGAACAGATCAGAAAACATAATGCCCATAAATGGGGCAAAAAAAAAATGACATATTAGGGGCAATAACTCCAATAAAAGTATTCTTACCAAAAGCAGCCATGTGTGTATATGGACCTTTAAGATTAAAGGTCATACAAGAGTATCTTCCATAGAAATCTCTCGACATTTTCACCTTTATATATTTTAAAGCCTATTGCATGCTTTGAAGGCAAACTGATGACAGATTCTTATAACATAGATAAATTGCTTAGCGGAGAGCAGCTGGATATGACCTCAGAGGTCCAACACTGAACGATTGGGGCAAAATTGGACAATATTTACACTTGATACAGGTCAGAATTTGGCTTGTAATTAAATATTTGACATAATAGGTTTCAATTATTACTGTAGTCAAAGAACTTAAATTGGTTATGTGATTTTGAATTCATTTTCACCGTTTTGCTTTTGTACATACTTTATGATGTTGCGAATTGACCTCCCTCAGGCAATTTTTACCATCCCTTTGTGGTATGGAAACTTGTGGTTTAATTTTAGAGAGATTCATATACCATTCCACAAGTTGTCTGGAAACCAAAAATGCTTATTCAGCCATAACCTTAAATTCAATCCTTCCTTTTGCGGTCATTCACCTCAAGTTTTTCATTTACTTTTACTAAAGTTATTGTATGAAAAGCAAATGTCTTCAGATGACATGATACTAATATACAACCGCAAAGTTTTTTGCAGGTGTATAAAAACATTTCGTTCCTGTCATTAGAACTACTCAATTTGAATATCTTTATAGCAAATGCAATTCAAATATAACTAACTTACCTTTCAAAAGACTCATGACAATTAATATGTAAAAATATGATTTCACAGCAGCTATAAGTTGTATTCAAGTTCTGTTCAGCAGATTTAATTAGTGCAATTGGGTCAAAATTTTGTAAATGGTAAAGAATCAAACTGACCATTAATAAATGCCATTATATCATACAGTAGACCGACAACAGAATTCACAAGTATATACATTATGTTTTACAAAAAAAAGCATGTATACTTAGTTAATATTAATTAAATAAGTTTTTGTAACTAATAATTTTTTAAAGATAATAACTTGCATAATCCATTTGAAACCTATGTTCTGTCTTTTTAACTATAGTTGTGATGATTATGTTGGTTGATTGTCTATGATTTGATTCACAAACTCTTATAAAATATAAGAACCCATCTATGGATTTAGGGGGTTGGAACCCCCCTTTTTTTGGACGATCAATGCATTTGAACGGGAGTATATAGTTGGAACCCCCCCTTTTTAAATGGCTGGATCAGCCCCTGGAAACCATGAGAATTAACCATTATACATTGTATGTCATATATGTAATGTTTGGTTTGGACATCATTAACATCATTATCACATTCTGCAGTTCACCCAGTGCTTAGTTATTTATTTGTGAGAGTAATTAACCCGAGCTGGGTAGAGCAAAATCCATAACATACCCGTAGCCAGGGGGGTTCGGACGAACCCACCCTTGAAAACAAATAAGCACTATTAAAGTCGATGTTCTGTTCGAATTGTGACTGTTTAAGTCGAGTCTGACGAACCCCCCTTTGGAAATTCCTGGCTACGGGCCTGTATAAATATGTCATTTTTAATTTTTTCAAGTGTATTGAAATATCATTAAATCTTTTCAGTTTAATAATAACTTTTTTAATTGCCTATACATTTTACGTATAAATCAAAATTATCGTGCTTTGCACTGCCAGCTTAGCCTATTATTGGTATATTGGGTATAGAACACATGCAAAGAGAAACAACTGGTGTTGAAAGTGTGTTATAAGAGAATCAGATTAGTAATATAAAAATAAACTAGGTGTCGGGTGGTTTCTAAAATTGTTCAATGAAGACTTATAGCTATAGGGATGACCACAGAAACCAAGTAATGGCAAAAGCATATCACCTGGCCTTTTTAGGCCAGATGAAGTGAAAATTTGCTGCAGGTGTGATGCAAGATAATTGCTGCCATGCATTTTCTAATAATATGTACTATTTCTCATGTTTTGTAAGTATTTTATTTTGACTTTTAACAGAAACAAACTGCTACTGTTTAATTTGTGTTTAAAAAAAATCACAGATTTATTGTTGGTGAAACCCCCCATTTTATGTCCTCACCACTGCACTAATTCTCACAAACACATGTACAAAACATGCACATGTAAAATTGTTTCATTATAACTCATGATCAGTACACTACGGAACTCAGCGAAATGTTTAGTAATTTGGTCCTAGCTTTGATTTGTCTTTTCAATTGTTTTCATAATTAAAGCTGCACATTATTTTCTTGTATAAAAACTCCATTGCACTAATGACGATGTTTAGGGGGAAAAACTGTTTTATAATCTTGTCTACCCGAGACTCTTTATATTGTTCGTGTCTCCATGGATACGTAAAATATCTTTTCCCCTCTGAAATGAGAATTATCTTCAAAACACAGTTTTCTTGAATTGTCTAAATACTGATTCTTAACACAGAAGTTTTATCTTTGAAGTAGGATGTCTTCTCAATTTCAATAATGATTCACACGTAGGTTGTGCGTCTTTTGGGACATTACGTCAATTTTTCATACATTTTC
Source organism: Mytilus trossulus (assembly GCF_036588685.1). NCBI lineage: Eukaryota > Metazoa > Mollusca > Bivalvia > Mytilida > Mytilidae > Mytilus > Mytilus trossulus. Next base: position 14,769,241 of record NC_086383.1, on the reverse strand, counting down.
CCTGAGGTGTAATGCACTGTCTGTTTTACAATCCACAATGAATCAATAAATGCCATCATTGTCCTCGTATACTACTCCCGTCTTTCAGAAAATGAAAGTACAACACATTTTGAATTCTCCTTCTCGAATAAGAAGGAAATTGTTTTGTCGATTTGAAAATATTGTACAAGAACACATTCAAAACGCAAGAAGAAGCACAATGGTTGATTCTTTTGGTGGAAGGGTTAACAGTCGTTCGCTGCGACCAGTAAAATTTGTAAAATGAAATTCATAATGAACATAAAATCACGATGCATTATTTCCATAGTCGATAGGATCATGTTGAGCGGAAATGAAATAATTATGAAGTTTGAAATTATTGTCTAAGCTAACATTTCATTATAGATTATATATTCTGAAGATTTAAAAGTTTTATCAAAATGCTGGCTGGATAATCCAAATATCTTCAAATTACCTGTAAAAGAAATGAAAAAAAGTTTAAACAGAGACAAGGCAAATGATATTTACACAATTGTTAGAATATGTACAACTTAAAGGCACTCAAAGGAAATTCACGACACAGCCAAAATACTTTCAGAGAAACCTTGTGCACGGCCTCAAAATTTATTTGTTTTCCCCTCAAAAGCATTTAAAACTATTGTGTGCCTTCGAAATCAAAAGTAACACAACCGAACATAGCATACTACAATACATAAACATTGGATGCTGTATGCATAGCGTGTTACATTTAAACCCGCCACATTCTGTATGTATGTGCTTGTCAAAGTCAGGAGCCTGTAATTCAGTGTTTGTTGTGTGTTCACTTGTTACATATTTATTTTTCTTTCATTTTTGTTAACATAAATAATCCTGTTTGAATTGTTTTACCGAGTCAATTCGTGCCTTTTATAGTTTTATACATGTTTTTGCTTATTGTTAATAACTGTACAGTGACCTATAGTTAATTTCTGTATCATTTGGTATCTTGTGGAGAGTTCGTCTCATTGGCAATCATACCACATCATCTTTTTTACATTTATGTCACCCTATTCCGCGTAGTAGCTTTTTCTAAACTGTTGCTATACATGTATTGAGCCCTTTTCAATCTTAAACCATATTCCCTAGTAGATGACTTAAAACTGGATCAACACATGGATAGCAGCAGAATAACAAAAGTACTGCTCTCTCCCTTTAAAAGGGACCACATAGAAAATATCAATGAAGGATAAAACACTTTGTTTAAATAGTTTCACTGTTTGGGGGTGAGGGTCATTACTGGAAGTTTTGTTTAATTGACATTTATTTTATGTATATCTTTATTGGTCAATCAATTTTCCCAAATTTAGTTTTTTTTATCCTACATTGAACTTTTGATGTCGTCCCTTTTTTTTTTAAGAAGCAGCTCATTTACTTTTCTTTGCTCTTGGATAATCATGAACGTATAAATATATCAGGCACTTTCAAATATATTTTTTCTTGTTGCAAGATTACATATACTTTGGATATAGCTACATAGAGAATAGTAAAATATAGATTCATCTCCAAATGAGGTACATGTAAATCTCTTGTTTTATTCATATTTTAGTTACCATTTTTGGAATCCCATTAATTGCTAGCCTATTCATAGTGCATATATTTTGCTCATTGTTGAATGCAGTATGTCAATTTTTAGTGGTTTACATTACTTGTGCTTTTATGAATGGTTGTTTTAAACATATCACATAGATCTGTCTATAGCTATTTACTTTTTTTGTTTGACATGAATACTTTAAGTGACCAAACATCATTGTCCAGAGTTGATGATACACAGCAATAGTGAATACATCAAGTCCCTGAACATACATTTGTACATTAAAACAAGGAATTATTTGAATCTGGAATAATTTGAAATTCTTGAAAATTGCAGGATGAAAAGTTAAACTAACCTAACTAAATACTAGCTAAGGTTAATTTTACTTTCACTTTCATTTCAGTATGAACTAACCCTTTTAAGTTAGGTTAGTTTTCGTCAAAAAAAAATCATCAATTTTCCAGCATTCAAATAGTGCCTGTTTTAAGCAGATTTTTTTTTGTACAAATGCAAAACATTGTCCATGAACCCACATGTTATGCAGGGCAAGGTAACCCTATTGAAATAAGAAATACTGCTGTTGTGTAATGTGCATACCAAATATCATCAACTTATATGTTACAATAACATAAACACAAACTTAATTTGTGAATGGAAAAGCTTTAATCCATGAACAGTGCTGAGTAAAATAATCACCATGGAAAAGATTCACAAGTACACAACTGCATACTAAATATCATTAACTTATCACAAGTGGTTCCTCTTAAAAGGATTGCATTCCAAACTAAACTGAGCAAAACATTCCAATACCGACTGACAAATGCTTCTACCTAACAAACTTGCACATGTCAAGAACACAAAATCTTGAAAGTTAACATACCAGGACTGTGAAAGGGGTTAATTATAATCGCATTATCTCCGTGGAAACAAGATGTGCCAATAATAATACATCTACATACCAAATATCATTGAACTACAAATGTACCACTAGTTGTCACGATAACTGACCTAATTGCAAAATATCGACAAGACAGCTGTCAAGATAAAGGTGTGAAAATAAACAATGCAGGCCCGTAGCCAGGAATTTCCGAAGGGGGGGGTTCGTTTGAATCACAAACTTGACTTTAGTAGTCACAATTCGAACAGAACATCGACTTTAACAGTGCTCATTAGTTTTCAAGGGGGGTTCGTCCGAACCCCCCTGGCTACGGGTATGCAATGTAATTTTACTTTGATCATTACTAACCTATATTTTTAATACATGTATGCACAATCTTATCTCTAATAAGAAACAAGACATCACATGTATGATGAAATTTCTTGCCTGCTTTATACTGAACATAAAAGTATATACATGTAGAAGAGGAATTTTGACAGCATAAAAACACTAACAAAACAATATCAAAGTCAGATATTAACACTGCTAGACTACATTTACTTTCTTTGCGAATTCTTGTCCTCACTGCTTATTGAAAATCTTGCAAAGAAAACTAAAACACATACCAATTCTATGAAAATGAGGTCAACCTCAGGTGAAACATAACAGAGGGACAAATATATATGCCAATAACAGAATGATTGAATTCAACATTGAACGATGCAACAACTTGTATGTACCCTACCAATCTATTTTATACATAATGAAGGCAATTGATAATTGATGCAATTATAATTTATCAGAGTTTTGAGAACAAGTTAACATTTGGTTGAGGTTAAGATGGAAAACAGCTAAATAAATGGAGAATGTGTCCATGGGACTCATGACGGCCCCCGCTTAAATGTAATATTATGAAGGGACACAACTCAAGAACTATAAAATACACTACCAACATTTGGGCTTGATCTGAACTGTAGTAATAAGCATTGTGTATACTTTTCAAAAGATTTAGTCGAGACAAACCTTAAAAAGAGAACGGAAATGAAAAATTCAGCAATTTTCCATTTGTAAAGGGGTACAACTCTAGAACTGTATAAAAAGACACCACCAAAATTCAAACTTAATCTCTGTTTTGTGGACTAATTTGCACAACATTTGGTTGAGGAAACTTAAGTTAAGAGAATGCATATCTATTATGGGACTAGCAGATGGAAAAGAGTAGAACTTTATGCCCCCTCAAGAGTGGCTGGGGCATAATAATCAACAATATCCCCACTTAAATTCAAACTTAATCTGCTTGTAGTAATGAGCATTGTGCATAAGTTTCATTTCAATTGGTTTAATCAAACATGAGAATGGAAACTAGCTTCGGGATTTACAGATGAACAGGGGTATTACTAATAACTCCTGTACGGTCCCCCCCCCCCAAAAAAAGTTTAATTTGCAAAAGGACTAGGTAAGGCAATCCCTGTATCATTGATGTTTTCTAAATACCAAATAATTTTCAACAACAAGAAATTAATCAATATAGTGACCAGGGCTTTCTACCTTTTGTAGTATGAAGCTTAATACAATTAGATAACACTCTACGGTCAGTCTTGCATTCTACAATAGGCTATTTATATGTATAATGATACAAACCTTCACTGAAAAATAAAACCTTAACCAAACATTTGTACAGTGAAACATGCCTAGTAAAAATAAGTTATTAAATTTAGGATTATTTTTTTTTTAACTAAAAACAAATTAAATTTAATCAAATATTTTATTCCCTACAGGATACTTCATTTACCAAAGTTTAATTCTTTTCAGCCCTATATAAAACAAACATCATAAACATTTACTAACCTAATAGCTACGTAGGTAAACGAGAAATTTAGTAGTACATGTACATCAGAAATCCTGCAGGCTAAAAGATTAAGAGCCAATATTTCAATAAGAGAGGACATGTAAAAAGACTTCCAAGATCAAAGTCAAACTAAAGGAACCAGAAAAACATAATACTAGTATTGATTAATTAATAAGGTTAGATGGACGAAAAATGTGTACCGCACTACCTGCAATGATAAAATATTCACATCATTATTCATCATCTTTCACAAAAGCAACTATCTGGATTTTGGGATATATTATTTGCAAAGATATAAACTGTTCTGAATGGTGTTGATCGAAGTACTATTTAGCTAGCTAACTTGTACTAAATTCAGAAGAAAAGAATAGAACATAGTTGACAGAAAAAGCATGGAACCCCAATTTTTTTCAACATAACCCAATGCATTGCCTGAAAACTATCACAATGTTACACTTTCTACCAATTATTATTATCCTATTTATTATTCATGACTGAGAAAATTGGCATAACCAAAAATAAATGACATGACGATTCAGATGAACCTACTTGCATATCATAAATGAACATAATAAACTGAAGAACTACCGAAATCTCAACTTAATTGTATTGAATCATGCAGATGCTTCATAGCATTTGATTGAGCTCAACTTAAGAGAATGGAAACGAAAAATTTCAGCAATTTTTCCATTTGTAAAAGGGCATAACTCTAAAATGATCAAAATTCAAGCTTGGTCTGTATTTGGTGGTATAAAGCATTGTGTACAAGTTTCATAATATTTGGTAAAGGCAATTTTAAGTTAAAGAACAGAAACAAAAATTGGGACATGCATGTACAGGAGGGACAAGGGTAAAACTTCAAGCCCCCTCCACTTATAATACAAGGGAGTATAAAAATCCTTTTTTTAAAGTCACTTAACCATGAAAATGATGTCTAGGATAATGGACATACATGTACATGTATGTCAACAAAGGAAACTTATTTAAATAAGGGACATCAAAAGTTCAATGTAGGATAAAAAACATAATTCAAATGACCCCCCCCCACCTTTAAACTGAATTTGGGAAAAATTGAATGACCAATAAGGATATTTAATAAAAATATATGTCAATTACACAAAATTTGCAGCAATTTTGACCCCTACCCACAAACTTTGAATTATGTTTTTTTTTATCCTTCATTAATTTTTTTATGTCATCTCTCTAACATGTCTAAGGAATCTGAATGAAAGGAATGAAGCATCCACAACTGCAATCTTCTACAAATAAAAAGCTGTATACAAATAGTTGACAAAGACCAAGTCTGATAGTATATATCCGCAAGTCTTGCATCCTTGCACTTTTTGTTGAAGGCAGGACAAAAATGGTGAATATAAAAATTTGGTGCCACTGATTTATCACTTAATGTTTTCCTTAAAAAAAAGTATGCTCATGATCTTACATAAGGATCTGTTCATGAAGTGCCTGAATTGTGGATAGAAACATGGCCTTCTTATATCTATTTTCAAAATTTTAAAATTGAGAACGGAAATGGGGAATGTGTCAAACAGACAACAACCCAACCATAGAAAAAAAAAAAAACAGCAGAAGGTTACCAACAGGTCTTCAATGTAGCGAGAAATTCCCGCACCTGGAGGTGTTTTGGAAACAAATGACCTTATGACATTTCTGAATTTTACTCTTTTGTCATTAGTAAATTGAGCCCAAGTTTTGTGTTTTTGTTGGGGATGTATTTCTATTTGTATCCATCTGGTGATTCCAGCTCGTCAACTGATTTTAATGTTCTTTCATATGTTGGAGTTACACCACTGTCCCAGGTTTTACATGTTTAACTCCACCACATTCTGTATGTATGTACCTGTCCCAAGTCAGGAGCCTGTAATTCAGTGGTCGTCGTTTGTATGTGCAACACATTGTTTTTTTCATACATAAATAAGGCAGTCAGTTTTCTCTTTTAAATTGTTTTACATGTCATTTCTGGGACTTTTATAGCGGACTATGCGATATGAGCTTTGCTCATTGTTGAAGGCCGTACAGTGACCTATAGTGGTTAACTTCTGTGTCATTTGGTCTCTTGTGGAGAGTCATTGGCATTCTTACGTCTTTTTTTTCTATATTTATTAAAATTTGTCTGATGGTTTGTGAGGCAAAAATTAAATATTTAAAAACAACAGATGCCAAGTGATTGCCTCTTTGACCAAGGGATCTCAAAAATTTGAAAATAGGACAACCAAAAAGCATTGCAATCAGAATTTTTCTCATGGAATACTTGTCATTAACATAAAGATATCAGAGGCACCCAAAATCTTGAAAATCAAAATCAATTTTGCCAGCTACTACTGACTTCTAAGGAAAAACTAAATAATTTTAAACTTTTTAAGAGTGCTTATCATTTGCCTTATGTTAAACAGGTTTCACTGTACAAATGGGGTATCTTCTTCTGTAACTAGCCTGAAACAAAAGTTTATTTTATTTTATTTGATTCACTACAGGAAGACACCTACCCAGTGTCACCAATGGGCTTTATTCAGCACCATTTTTTTTAAATTCTGTGCCTTCCTCCTCTTGACGTTTCTCATAGTGACTGAAGTCATCAAAAATCGAAGTGCTATGTCTATAATTGTGAAGTATTTTCAGTACTTGCTTTCCCTTTTCCAACGGCACTTCTTGCGTATCCCTGGAGTTTGTAACAGGCTTGTTTTCATTATTCTCCAGTCTTATGTGTCTGAGGTGACCGTTTGGAACGTCCTTCACATAGATCCATTTCACCTCAATCTGTCCCTTCCACTTATCCTGTGCCCATACACCCACATCAGTACTGAATTCCACATTTGTCATCATTTGGGCCATTCCACAGAAATGTCCACTTCCGTTGACACTAAAGAAAAGATAAATTGGTCCTTTTCCTTCACGTTCCTTGTATGCCGCGTCCAAACGTTTGTTTCCCTGTTCAGTGCTACACCATACACTATACTTAATCGAACGGTGGATATCGTCCTCCGAGTAACTCTTGATAATGAAAAATCTTGCACCTTTCGGGTTCAAATTGAAATCCTTTGGATTATATAGATTAGCCGACTTGAGCTTGTCCAAAACAGGATTGGGTGGAAGTGCAGATGCTGCACTTGACACACTCGCCTGTCCAGAGCTACTAGAAGCACTGTTCGATTGATTAGTGTTTCCTGAATAATTAGAATTCATTGACCTACTACGAGGTGCACTCCAGGATCGTCCTCCATGTTGATTTCCTTGCTTTCCAGCCACATTGTTCCTTGTATCCCAAGTTCCAATGTCCATGTTTTGCTTTTTCGGATTCATCGGAGCTCGAGGAATAGAACCTGGTTGAATCTTAGGCTGGGGACGAGCTGGCTGACTTGCAATTGCAGCCCAAGATGTCTTCTTTGGAGCCTGCTGCCCGGTAGAGACAGGTCCCACAGGAGGTGCCACATTAGTAGCATCCCCACCTAACTGCCCAGGATCCATATATCCATTGTCCATTCCTTTATCCCCTGCAATATTCATTCCTTTAAGTCCCTGTTCCACACTATTCATAGCCGGATCACGTTCAAATTCTCCATTCATTTGTGTATACGGATCAGCAGGTATCATTTGCTCTTGTCTGTAATAGTCCTCTGGATTAGGATAACGAGTGTCTTTTCTACCCTGTCCTCCATTACTCCAGTAATCACTTCCTGAATATTCAGTCCATCCAAATTGAGGGTAACCGAAACCACTGAACATTCCATTATAGTCATAACTACCAAATGAAAGCATTGTCGCGTCTCCACCGTTTGACCAAGCACCTTCACCTAGTCCTTGTCCAAGATACGGAAATGACATGGTTGGATTATAGTAACTAGGCATGAATGGGTCTGGGCTCGACATTGGTCCTGTACTGTATCCCTGTTTTAAAAATACATCAGATATTATTTATCAACAATCTGTAATGACTTTAACATGTAAAAACTGTCTGTTCACATGTTCAGATAAATTCAGTGACCTGTGATTTATTCATTCACATACCTATTGTTATTGTTATCTCAGACAAGACAGACCACAGAGACAACTGTGTCTATCAGATAATAAAATTATAATTTTTTTCAATGTAAAATTTCAATGAAGTTAAAACTAAATTTTTTGTTTCCATAGGCAGACCCAGGCCGCCCCTTTCGTGGCAAAATTTTGGTTGATTATATGGGGAATCACTGAAGAATGACTGGAGTCCCCCCTTAGGAAAAGTTTTTTTTATTATATTAAAGGGTCAGTTCATTTAATTTTTCAATAGATAAAAAAAGAAAATTGAAGCTCTTTATTAGACAATTATCTGATATCAATGATACTTCATCTGATAAAATCTTAATACTTGATAAACATGTTTAATTTCAATTTAACCTGAGTAAATTGAATGAAAGATATCAAATAAACAATGACTTCATTACCTACATGTGAACAGACAGTGATTTGTTCATAATTCAGTTTGATTCAAAATGTCAGTGCATGTAGAAAGTGTACAGTAATGTTTTATCGCTTTATTTTCCAATTGATGACATGTATTTAAAATTTTAGATAAGGTTCTAATGCATTGTTTGATCTGAAAAAAAATCATTTAGGTCTAATAGAAATACATGCAATTTTGAGCACAAGATACACCTGTCATCTAGTGTGTGAAGTTTTATGCAATTATCATAAAGTCTCTGAAATATGGCGCGACCCCCCTTTTTTTTAAACAAAAAACTCAATACATTAAAATAGAATCATCACCAAAAAGTATACAGATCTTTAGATAAATAAAACTAAGAAGAAAGTTTTAAGCAATAATCAAAAATCATTTTTGAGATACAGCATGACAACCCCCCCCCCCCCCCTTGTTTAATTATAAAGTCCTGTAAAACCAAAAAAAATTATTATTATCACCAAAAAGTAATGTAAATTTAGAAATTTTTGTGAGATTTTTATTTATGCAAATAATGCAACTAGGTGAGTATTGCAATTATTAGAACTTGCATTCTGAAAAAGTGATATCTTTTACATATTTCTGTAAGTAGATTTTCCCTGACATCGCAATAATTAATCTCCAATTTTTGTCACTTTTCAAAAAAATTGCAATAATAAATGCAGGCAATGATTTCTGAATTTACCGAATACAGATCATTTGACCATCATAAGAAACAACTATTATAGTTTCATGAAATTTGGATATGTGGTTCTCAAGTTATGGTGCGACATGAGGACGCCAGACAGACATTTGTCAGAGCTCCAGATAAGAATTCACAAATTGGGGTTTTTAACCACCATTTTCTTATAGAATTGGGTGATAAAGTTTTTTAATTGCATTATCAATTCGAGTTCACCCCTCAGGTTAATATCAAATTGGGTTTTTCACCACCAAGCTCCTTAATGTATTGGGTTTTTTCATCAACACAATATTGAATATTTAAGCAATATCAACCCCACATTTTTTACCATCTAAAATGTGTTTCTTTCTTTGTTTAGCTGTTTTATTTGGTTTAGGGTTAAGATTAGGGTTATTTGTTAGCTGTTTTATTTGGTTTATTCACTGAGGAGCAATTGTAGGTTTAATTTGTGTCCTGTTTCAAATCTTCTGCCAGTTTTGTATTTTCTCACAAAAACGGATATGTGTATTCACAGGCACTCACTTGTCTTGTACCTTTATATAATAAATAGGGCTCTTCACGGTTAGTTCGGCCATATTGGATAGGGGGCAGATTTTTTGGAAGAAGGTGGAAATAGTATGAAAGTGTGGGAAATCCTATGTGTGTTTCCAAGCAACAGCTGTGTTTTAATGATGTTTTCCCGTATTTTTCACACCATTTTCACCTCTTTTATGAAAATCTGCCCCCTATCCAATATGGCCGAACTAACCGTGAAGAGCCCTATTCTGAGACCAGTGGCAGTGCCTGTGTGTGTATTCATAATGTGACCGTTAAATGAATAAAAATAGTAAATAAACTCTAATTATACTTGAATGTTTTTGTTTTATTCAATTTACATAAATCAGGGTTTAGTTGTCTTTTATTAGAACTTTTGGTTTCTGATGCTTTATCATGTCATAATTGATTTGGCCTTTCACTTTTTCCAACTGATTTTGTTTTTGAAGAAACCCCATGTTTAATAGCAATGTTCTTGTTAAGGTACGCATACACGCCTGTGCGTTTGATGGACACTTCCTAATAAAACTGATTGGGTCTTGTTATCATCAGAACTTTCCCTCAGCTTTTCAAAAGAAGCAGAAAACATGTTTCTATTCAATATTTTTACCGGACATTCACTTTCGTTTGAATTCAATGTATGTTATGATAAATCCAAAGCAATTCAAAAACAAATATGACGTCATGACACATTCTTATGGATAAATGCCGAGAAGATTGAAATGTTTTCAAAAACATGTGTACCTATTGAGCAACGGAGAACTCCAACAGGGACCCATTTCAGCTACTTGATGCAGGGATCTATTTTTAGGACAAAAGGAAATTTCCAATTATAAATATAATAAAAAGAGATTTACGCGACGACTGTAAACAGATAAGAGTAAATAACGTAAACGGTAGCCAATAAAAGGGTTGAGAACTCATGGTTTTGGCATATAATTGGGTTTTCCTTTGAATTAATTGGGTTATTGAACCCAACAATGGGCAATTGCATTGGGTTTTTTATTATTTGTATTGCGTGATCACGCAAATACGCAGCTTATCTGGAGCTCTGATTTGTATACCATAATACGTCCCTAAAAACCAAATCATTTGCGTTTAATGTTGCAAAGTTTTCATATTTGTGTTGTGTTTTGCACCTTTTTATTGCAGACAGCTGTTTGTGATTTCCTTTTTATTTTTGCCCATGATATTTTTTTTCTCTTCTACATGGTATGGGCTTTGCTCATTGTTGAAGGCTGTACCGTGACCTGTAGTTTCTAATTTCTATGTCATTTGGTCTCTATTGGAGAGTTGTCTCATTGGCAATCATACTGCATCTTCTTTTTGATATTTTATTACTTATTTCTAACATGTTTTGATGGATATGTTAATATTAGTCAACAGGATATATTAAGAGTCCTACATGCAGTCAGGGTTCAAACTTGTATAAGTGTTTTACTGGTAAGATGTATTTTCCTTGGGACACAGATGATGCCCCACTAGCATATAACATTATAAAGGGCAAATTGCAAGAACTGTATAAGTGACAATACCCAAATTAGTACTTGATCTAAGTTTTGTGGTAATAAGAATTGTGTATAGATTTCATAACATATAGTTCAGGAAAAACATAGAACAGAAACTAAAAATTAAAGCATTTTATCATTTGTAAAGCTAGAAAAGTAAAAATGATGCCACCATAATTTTAATTTGATCTGTGTTTTGTAGTGATAAGCATTGTGTATAAAAGTATCACATTTGATTGAGGCATATTAAAGTCAATTAAAGTCAGAGAACAGAAACTTAAATTTCTGAAATTTTTCCATTTGAAATAGGATACAGCTTTAGAATGGTAATAGTAACCTCATATATTCAAAACTTGACCTGGCTGTGTTTGTGTTTTGTGGTATCAAGCATTGTATACAAGAGGGACGAAAGATATCAAAGGGACAGTCAAACTCATAAATCTAAAATAAACTGACAACGCCATGGCTAAAATTGAAAGAGACAAACAAAAGTGCACATGACACAACACAGAAAACTAAAGAATAAACAACACGATATAAGATTCATAATATTTGTTCAAGGCATACGAAAGTAAGAGAAGATAAACTAAATTTAGGACATACAGATCGACAAGGCTTAAACGTCTAAAAGCACCCTTGGCTACGGCTAGGCAAATTTTTTTGTTTTAATCTTGGAAATTTTCACATGGCTCAAATAAAGCGAGTATTGAATGAAAATGGGATTAAAGTAAATTTATTTTCTTACACCACACTGTCTGTGTCATGGTTACAGCGGGATTAAAATTTACAGATTTTTTTCTTCCAACACTTAATAATAATTGAAAAAGAAATCAGATATTCATTAAGAATTAACAAAATTCGTTGAAGCTTGTCAAAAGCTTTAAGACCAAAAAATGTCAAACATAAAGCATTTTGTTTAAACCTTGTACAATGTTAATTCATACCGACTCCACAGACTTGTGAAGTGCAGTGTTTTGTTATCTTTATACCTGATGTTGGGGTGGTTGCTGTAGATAAGGTTCAAATTCCTCGTCTTTCACAGTTTCTTTAGCTTGTCCATTTGCCACTGAAAGTAAATTTAATATTACAGACTACAGTATAGTTCAATGAAGTTATCACTCTTAATGAACAAGGGTACAAATTTTGCAACGGTTTGTGGTTTGCAATTTTTATTGAGTTGAATTTTGGTAGTCAATTATATTTCTTGTACTGTTCATCAGAGTATGCACTTTTTTAGTTGATTTTTGTTTGTCAGACGTCATATTGTAATCATGATCTAGGGTTTACAATTTTAGTTGATTATTGGTAATCAATCTGAATCATAATGATTGTAGGTTTGCAATGTATATTGAATTGATTAGTGGTAATCAATCATATCTATCATAACAATTGTAGATTACATTTGCAATATTTATTGAATTGATTGGTGGTAATGATAATCAACCATATCTATTGTAATAATGGAGGGTTTGCATTATTTCTCGTTGATTTTTGATAATTGTGATCAATCTTATAGTACAAGACAAAAGATGTATTGTTATTTTTAATATGAAAATGAAATTTGCGGTTCAATCAATAAATCTTTTATAAGTTAATATTTCATTTACATTTAGTTCATCATCATTGTATCGATTGATGGTTGAATTCTTCAGTCTGCACCAAAAAACTTTTTTAACTACTAGTCCAAAGACCAAGATCCTGACATTTTCCATAGTGATCCAAACAAAGTTTTGCAAAAACTAACTAGTCCGAATGAAATTTATACTAGTCTGGGGCATCGGACTAGTGGCTAACTGTGCAGACTGATTCTTTACCGTAATTCTCTATATCGTAATATACAAACCAAATACATTGTCATTCACACAAAAATGAGCATGACAGGAACCATTGATAGCATATTATACAATTAGAAATACAAACCCAATTAACTGTGATTCAAATAAGCTTTTTACAAAGGTACATAACCGACATAAAATATATATATATATCAACAAATAATAAATGACACTTAAATATTTTACTTTACTTTTACTAAAAGTTGTTGACTGTTAATAGTTCCTATCATACAAATTGAAGCAGAAAATAAACAAAAATGTGCCCATAGTACATGAATGCCTAAATCACACCATCATGTTGTATGTTGAATGGACTGTGAAATTGGGGTAAAAACTCTAAATTTGGTATTAAAATTTGAAAGAATGTATTATATGGAACATGAGTACTTAGTTTCAAGTAGACTTCAACTTCACCAAAAAATTTAACCTGAAGATAAATGAACAGCCACACAGATCTAAAACAAAGCTTTCTGGTTTAAGGAATAATACGAGGCAGGCATTACCTGTTAATGGGGACCAAGTCTCTATGAATTATTTTTTGTAACTTAAAATATTTGTTAAAAAAAGAAACGGAATTTTGGTTCTGTTGTTAGGGATTTTAGTTGTAACGTTATTTAAGTTATGACGTCATATGCAATGTAAATAAAGAAACCCCATCATCAGGTTATGTTTTTTCATATCGACAAATTATTAAAAATGAAATTGGTATTGCGTTCCTTCCTACTTTTTAAAAAACTGATAAATATATATTTTACCCAAAGTTTCATACAAACGAGACTGAAAAAAGGAAGTACATTGTAGATTTCTGTGCAGATGCTGGAATTCAAAACATGACATTAATATTTTTTTCCTGCATTTGAGTTCATTAGTACAATGAAATTTTCTTGAAAATTTTCCGATTTTTTGTTTATTGTTTTTTCTACTGTTATTCGGGACTTCATCCCCCTCATATCTTATTTAATCCCTTACTACAATGGTAATTTTTGCAATCATGCAATTAGGAAAAGGGTTTTAATTTTTGCATGTCAATAAACTATCAATTGAAGCGTTTAATTACAAAATGTGACCTGTTCCTGTGTGATGTGTCAACTTTTTGTCATAAGACCCCAAAACAATATGCCTGATTTCAACCAAATAATTGTCTTGTGGAGAGTTGCCTTACTGGCAATCATACCACATATATACAATGTACATGTACATCCTTTTTTATTTCTCAAAGTGAAAAATTAATCTGGTGTCCAATGCAAATTTAAGAGTTGAGTTAGACGATACTTCTTGTTCACAGTCCTGTAATTATATATACCCATGGTTTTAATGGACTGGTGTGAAAAAAAGAGACCAATCTTAGAAAATAGGTGTCAGTTCATCCACCACAGAAGGGACAGCATATATAATTGTTTCAAAAAATAAAATGGAAAATACCAACCTAAATACGCAATAATTTTATTGACACAACCTAAGTAAACAGATAGTTGTTTATATTTTAATTTAATAAAAATGCATTATCTTCTTTTAACGGCTACTTCATTGCCTGAACAGTTACATGTCATACATTGTAAGCCATTGACAATATAAAAATTGTCTTTGGGCTTGGTAATGAAAAAGGAAAGTTGATATTTCATTTACATCCTCGTATTGCTTATCAATCACGAATCCGGGTCCGTTCGCCCTGATTCACCTTCGCCATACTACGTGTTCGCCCTGATACCTGTTCGCCCAGGGTCCATTCGCCCAGATTTTTTTTTCTTTCTATTTGTTGTCCAGTCGCATAATTTTAAGTATTTGAACAAAATATGTTAAAGTTTGTTAACAAATTGACAGAATATTTATATTGCCGCAATCATTTTGTCATTTTCTCTTTGATTTACAGAGTAGAATTGGTATACAATGTATTTCTCTTTATTAATATTTGTTAACAAAATAATTGTATTCAGTCAATCATAAATGTATGCAGTATAACTGAGACTAGGACTGTCTCCGAGTATAATAATGAACTTGTAAATCCGTTTCATGATTTACAGTTCGTACATCATTGTGTTTATTAATTTCAAGCTGAATATTTTATCAAAACAATAAAACGTTTGATTTTTATTAATAATCCATCAAAAGTCAAGTATCACAATATTCAGTGATCCGAATTATTTTGTCATTGAACAATTAACGATCCTAAACAAGCCATAATCTTTTAAATATTTTCCCGTTTCCATAAATTTCAAGAATATATACGGTAACCATAGAAATATCTGAATAAGTTTTTTCAACTTCAATGCCCTGCATGAATATCATTATTTTTTAGTAGGGCGAACAGACTCTCTGGGCGAACTAACTCAGGGCGAACGCACCCAGGGCGAACATGTTATTAGGGCGAACGATCCCGATACCATCAATCACACACCTGCTAAAATATACACATGAATTACGAACATAAATATACATTAAAGTTCATTTTCAACCTTCAATATTCTATATCAATACTTGTAGCATTTTTTCATAAACGAAAGTTAAGCGAAATGATTCACAAAAAAATGTATTTCCCACCAAAATATCATTGTCAATAACGTACCTTGATTTGGCTGTCCTTTTCCTCTCTGAAGTTGGGAGTACATGAAAAAGAAATAACACAAAATCAATGGCAAATAACTAATAATTAGATGACCATGGCCTGAATTAATTTACGTATTAGGGCGTTTATTGATTACAGGAAATTACAAATACATTCACAAAATGGCGCATGGTGACCATACCTGATCAAGACTCGCAGACATTCCACAAAACAAGTTTCCACGTTTGTGTTCGAATTTAAAAATAAGTCTATATTGTCTATAAAATGTAAGGTTTCTTTAAAACCACACCACTATTTCTGATATATTGTTGTAAACACTAAATCTGAAGAATTATTTATCAAAGAGCACTTCCCTCCAAGGAACAATGGCGGCGTATATATGCATGTGCCTCGTTTCCGTATTATCCACGTGATTGAAAGATGACGTCGACATTAAATTTCCTTATATAAAAAAGGGGGAGCAAAATATTCATTCATAAATGATAAATCGGATTTATTCAAGATAGTTACAACACATCTATATTTTGGGCATATTTAAATGGGGCAATATATTTACAATATCAACAAAATTTTGTTCAAATTCTGATTCAAATAGATGCAAATGTATAACATAATGTTATTTATTCAGTTTAATTAAATTTAATTATCTCTTCCAAAACTGGCAAAAGCTATAATTTTGATTTGTGTTCTGCTTTATTTTCTTAGAGGTAATTTGTTAAAACTTTTTGACATTAAAAAGATATATATATATATATATATAAAAAATTTAAAAAATTGGGACAGTCGGTGAAAATTTCGGGAAAAGGGGGGGGGGTTCAGTCAATAATAACTTGACTAGCTAAGAGTTGTTAGACTGGTGAGTGGTGGGAAGTAGGAACCCGAGGGTTACTCAGTTGTGACGACTCCGAGATGCGGTACAAAATAGGATAACATCAATATCGGTCCGCAGGTGAAAATTACGCCGGAACAGTTGGTTTTTTTTTTACTTTCGGAAAAAAATTATGCATCCGAGCTGTTAAAAAATCAAAGTCTATCCAACTCAGTACCGTGACCATATTCACTCAGTATTTCATAGATACATCATCTTCTTCTTTCAACAGATAAGGAACCGAATTTAATAGTTGAATGTATAAGGTCCCGCGAAAACTATATACACTGTGTCTGAAAACACGGGAAGTTTTCTCGTGGCTATTAACGTGAAAAAAAGAGGGACGAAAGATACCAGAGGGACAATCAAACAAAAAATTAGGGGTAATCTCAGGTGCTATACAGTAATTATATGTTACATATCTGCGATCTGGCGTAAAGTAGCTTCTTGTATTGAGATTTTATCTTCATCTATATATCTTTTTTCAAGGTATTTCGACCATCGTAAAATGTTCTCACTGCTTATATATATTCAGTGTTTATACTACATATACGATCATCAAAAACGCTGATATGGCATTACCAAATTTGTCACGACGCTACAATTTAAAGGACTACAAAAACTTTCAAAATATGCCTTAATTTATAAAGAGGCGTTTCCAGTAGGTGCCCCATTGAGCTTGGGGCTATTCCAGTTTATTTGTTAATATCTGATAAAGGGGGATGGATGATCATTTCTGAGGGTGGTGAAATTTATAAATCTTAGGGGGTGTAATTGCATTTTTGTTTTCATCTAACACACACAATTATTCGCAAAAAACTTTGAAGGGTTTTGCAACAGTTAATCAGTAGTTTGCAAGGTAAAACTAATTACATCTTAGGGGTTACAAAAATGCCTATGTCAGATCTTAGGGGTGCTGCTTGGTATCTATTCAGACAGTTTCGTTTGACTTTCATACATCATCTGGTATTATATTTATGACTGAATTGAATTTTGTCCACAATACAGTGAATGGATATTGATACAAAATTCTGATGGGTTCAACCCTTCAGTTGCAGAAAAAAATCTGATAGGTCAATTTCCCCCATGATAACCAATCCACCCAAAATGAACAAAAATTCTTCATCTGATAGGTCTTAATTTTAAGATCTGAAAGGTAGTTTTTCATAATGTTTTTTTCTGATACCTTTAAAAAAAATCTCTTTATCCATCGAGCCCCACCTCTCAGAAATTAACTGGAATGACCCTTGTGTCAGGCACACTCAACCCCGGTCTCCCATAAATGCCAAAAGTGTCTGGCTTAATGCAAATAACAAATGTTGGGTCATCTATTAAACCCTTTGTTGCTAGATTTGTGATGTTTGGCAATTTACATCATACACCGACTTCAGTTTGAATTGCAACCTAGTTGGTCCCATCTTCCAGACCTCATACCATCATAACTTCTGTTTACCTGCCTTGTTTCTTCCAGTTTAACCAGCTTCCTCGTTTCTTCACACACACTGCCTCAATTTACTATGCACTTTTCTTTCCCCTACCATTGTTCGTATACCTCTTTCTGTACCAGATGCCTTTTTTCTTCCAATGTTGCTGTTCCTCATTTAGCTGTAGATAAACTCATCATAGATACCAGGACTAAATTTTGTATTTACGCCAGAAGCGCGTTTGGTCTACAAAAGACTCACCAGTGAAGCTCGAATTAAAAAAAGTTAAAAAGGCCAAATAAAGTACGAAATTCAGTTGAAAAGCATTGAGGACCAAAATTTCTAAAAGTTTTGCCAAACACAGCTAAGGTAATCTATTCCTGAGGTAGAAAAGCCTTAGTATTTAAAAAATTGAAATGTTTTTTAAACAGTTAATTTATAATTATGACCATATCATTGATAATTCATGTCAGCATAAATGCTGACTACATACTGGGCTGGTGATACCCTCGGGGAATTAAAACTCCACCGGCAGTGGCATCGACCCAGGGGTTGTAAATAAACTCATCATAGATACCAATAATAAAATTTTGTATTTGCGCCACACGGGAGTAGGTTTGATAATAAACTCATCATAGATACCAGGACTAAATTTAGTTTATACGCGAGAAAGCGTTTCGTCCACACAAGGCTCATCAGTGGGACATCAGTGACGCTCTATTCCAAAAAAGTCAAAGAGGCCAAATAAAGTACGAAGTCGGAGAGCATTGAGAACCAAAATTCCTGAAGGTTTTGCCAACTACAGCTAAGGTAATCTATGCCTGAGGTAGAATACCCTTAGTATTTAAAAAAAATACAAAATTTGTAAACAGTTAATTTATAAATATAACTATATCAATGACAATTCATGTCAGCACAAAAAGTTCTGACTACTGAGCTTGTGATACCCTCGAGGGAAAAAAAATCTCCACCAGCAGTGGCATCGACCCAGTGGTTGTAAATAAACTCATCATAGATACCAGGACTAAATTTAGTATATACGCTAGACGCGCGTTTCGTCCACAGAAGACTCATCAGTGACGCTCGAATCCCAAAAAGTCAAAAAGACCAAATAAAGTACGAAGTCGAAGAGCATTGAGAACCAAAATTCCTAAAAGTTTTGCCAAATACAGCTAAGGTATGCTATGCCTGAGGTATAAATATTTTTAACATTAATTTCAAATTGGGATTTATTTACCAATATCACAATGAATAACAGCCTACAGTCACTCAGACTCGATAGAAAATAAGTATTTTTGTTGCAAATTTACGTTCCTGCGTTTTATTCATGACGTCACAAATAGTACTCATGTTGATTATTAACGAAAAATACCTTTTGAAAATGGGTCAATTTCCATTGAATATTTGGACAGGAAACATAGAGCGCATACGTCGACAACACAGATCTTTGACAATGATGTTTGTAATGACATTTTAAATGTCTTACTTGAATATTTAGGTTGCCGACGGCTGCGATCTATATGTTTTCTGATCTTAAATTTAGCTGAAATCATCAGTGTCGATTTTGTCAAATTTCACCAACAACCCTTATTTTGATCTAACTAGGATGTAAAAATCAAACCTTTAGAATAAAACTATGACAGTCAACTATATAAGTCAACTTAAAACATTTTTTACCTTGTAGCATTGAACTTTATAATTGGGCAAAATATGACCCTTACCGAACTTACTCCAGAAGCGTAGGTGTTACATCCAGCCGGCCCCTCAGTGCCTTCCAACTTCAACTCTGCAAACTACTTACTGTGATTTAATCGTGATTCAGCATCTTATATTGCCTTCTTTCTTTCCTTTATGCATGCAGTTATATTTTTTTTTTTTATTTGTGATTAATTTCTAGCTGTGCTTCAATTTTTAGTTGTGCTTCAGTTTTGACATGTTGAGATGTGTGGATTATACATTTTTTTTCTCTGAAACTGACATTATCAAGATGCTTGATTTTTAAATTGACAACAATTTTTTTACGTTAGGAGCACGTGTTTTGTCGGCATTCAAATGGGAACCAAACGTGCCCCTTTTCTTGCCGACCTTGTTTTTATATTATAATGAGGCTGAATCATACAGGAACTTCGTAGGAAGAAAAATAGAAAGCTGGAAATATTCTTTAACTTTACTTTCTGTTATATGCCGGATGGTGTTCTCTTACTAAATAATTCAAAGTTTGGTGATAATGTTAAACGCATCTTTCCCATCGAACTAGATATGAAGGATACAACAGATACAGTTAAGTCTGCCTCATATCTTGACTCACATCTAGAAATTGAAAATGAGGGTCGGTTGAAAACAAAACTTTTCGATTAAAAAGAGGATTTCAGCTTCCCAATTGTGAACTTACAATTTCTATGTAGCAACATTCCAACAGCATATCTGCATAGGGAGTATATATCTCCAAACTGATACGATATTCCTGGGCTTGTATTTCCTTCCATGATTTCCTTAATAGAGGTCCTCTGTGATTTATGATAAATCTGTGCCTTTTATTAGGTAAGACATATTAGATTTGTTTAAAAGTCAAATCCTGTAAAACCTAAACCAGATGATTGATTGATTGGCAATTGCTTTACGCCGCATCAGCATGGAAAGGCTATTTTATGTATATCACGGTGAGTGTGTGAACCAGATGATATCAGCTACATATAATTTCAACACAGCTTTTTGTGTTTCATTTCACTGCCATTTAAGAATATAAATATTGTTCATCCAAGAGCATTTATAGTTGCAACAAGAGTGCACACGCTGACACGTCAGTGCGAGGTCTGTATAGCCAGCCATGGTAGTTAAAAACTCCAATCAACATCGCCCGGTTTACTGACCATTGATTTCAAGTTGGAAGACTTAAATGTAAAAGAACCACAGAAACTCAGGTAAGATAAATGCTGTTAGACAGACATATACACTATAGAAAAAGTTTGTACACACAATATGTTTGATCTGTTACTATCAATAATTGAAAAACAAACCTAAACAAAAAGAACTTAGCATTGACATGTGAACCATGAAAATGAGGTCAAGATGAGATGAAACATGTCAGACACACATGCACCATCATTAGATACACCAAAATATATATCTTATTACTAAGGGGTCATCCATAATTGCCAAACAGTTTCCAAAGTGTAAAAAAAATACACCTGGAGGGATGGAGTTAAAACCCATACACTTTTATTTTATTTATCATACAGACAGATATGTTTCAGTTCATTTTCAATGCAAATTTCTGTATTAAACTAAACTAAACTATAATAGACTTGATCTTTTTTATTTGTAATCATTTTTTTTTTTATTCTTTTTTTGAAATCAGAAAATGGTTGTACACATTTTTGAGCTAGGATGGGGGGATAAAAAAGTGTATGTTTTGTACACGTTGGAAAATTGTTGACAATTATGGATGACCCCCTAATAATTAGTGAGAAATCACATTGTTTAGGGAGGAATTCTTTTTGAACCAGCTAAATATCTAGGTATATATTTTGTGTATAACAAAGAAGAGTGTCATGACCAAATTTAGAGAAACAGCCAGGAAAGTCAAAAAAATTATATTTAACTAAAAAAAAAGAAAAAAAAAACATGTATTCCTTAGAAACACATATATCTTAAGGAATTGCTATCTAATCATTGTGGGAATATTTACTCTGATGATAGAGTTTATGGAGACTCACTCTACATTAAGCTACATATTCTGGCTTGTGGGCTGATATTTTTCTATATCTATATATCCACACCCAGATAACATGTACTTATCAGGACTCCGGTATCTGGTGTTTTTAAGCTCGGGATTGCGTGAATGACCCTTTAGGATCTGGGATGTTGGGATTTAAATTTATTTAAAATCAGGACCTCAGGATTTTGTGTTTTTTTCAAGCCTAGGATTTTGAATCAGTACCCCTCCTTTTACCCAACTTAGCAAAACCTAAAGGAAGAAGTATGATAAAAGACTTTATTTGGCCCCTAAAATTGCAAAAAATAGTTTAAACATGTAAGCCTTTCAAAATGATGTCTTGCATATGAATAAAATATTGTCACTGGATGTAAACCAAACAACAGTCCATCAAATAATTGACTCTATTAATATCTCTAACATTTCCACTCAATACAGAAGTAATTGTGAGGTATGAAGGAAATTTCAAGGGTACGTGGGGGGATTTTCCCAAAGAAATATTCTGAAATAAGCAGAAGGCAAAAAAAAATATTCAGAATCTAGATTTTTCTCATAAATTATAGAGTTGAACTTAAATAATTTGATTGATAGCATCGAAAATGTTCACACAGTGTCAGAATATGTTTTACAAAAAAACATACCCTCTCACGGTGAAGTTAAGCAGTTGCTCCCTTATTCATGCCAATGGTGTGAGTATAGAACTAATTACAATGTACTCATATTTCTAACTTCCAAAATAATTTCTAAAATTAACAGTAGCAAACAATAAACTGTTATCACAGAGATATGTCTCGCCTTTTTGTAATTTTGGCAATGAATTGTGCCAATTAATGCTAATACAATTGCAAACCAAATATCAATGACCTACCACAAGTGGATCCCCATAAATTGACCTAATCACAAACTCATACATGTAATGTAAGCAAACCAATCAGAGTCAATAGACCATGCCTGAGGGGGTGGAGCCAAATAATCTTCATGGCAATGAGATGTGACAATGGTAATACATCTGCATACCAATTATCATTGATGTACCACAAGTGGATCTCCATACACTGACCTAATCACAAACTAATACATGTAAAGTAAGCAAACCATTCAAAGTCAATAGACCATGACTGAGGGGGCGGAGCCAAATAATCTCCATGGCAATGAGATGTGGCAATGATAATACATCTGCATACCAATTATCATTGACATACCACTAGTGGTTCCCCATAAAACTGAGCTAATCACAAACTAATACATTGTTGACGCTGTCCCCGTCGCCATAGCCGGAAACAGCATACCTATGTCTCGCTTTTTGACTCCGTCATGGCGAGACAAAAATGTAACAAAAGTAATAAATGTAGATATTTATATTTCATTATTTATCTATTATAAATGAATAAAAAGATAAACAAACCAGATACAAATAAACATATCAGCATTAATGATTTGGAGGGCACACATATTTATTATGGAATTCACACTTTGTGTCACAATGTCAGATTTGTCATAGAAAATGTGCTCTTTTCAATTGGCTTTTCACCAGAATAATTATAATATAAACATAACAAACCCCTGTAGAAAATAAAATGATTTAGAATTTCCAATATTTCAGTGATAACCATTTTAAATTTGTGACTGAATGCCTGTTTAGAAACAATAACATCAAGTTGCTGAGCAAAATTTCATTAAAACAGTAACAGATATATATCATTTTCCATTTTTTTCTTCTTTTTAAAGTTTAGACATAAAATGCTGTACCTCTCTTTGACTTCATTTTGACTTTGATGTAGTTGTTTATTTTTTTGGTAGTTTTTGAAGTATAAATATAAAATCTGTATCATAAAATGGAAAATTTGTGGGTAAAAAAAAAACCAGAACAATAAAATCTAGCTTAACAATGAGCAATGTAATAAAATTAAGCAAACTAAAAATAACAAATAGAAATGCCATGCATTGTAAAAAAATTACCAAAATATTTACATATTCAAATTAACTAAAACAGTTACTTAGAATAATAAGATTACCTATATTCATCGTTTACAAACAAGTTATTGACACCTGCCTTTCAGAAATTCACATTAAAATTAATGAAAATGCCTCTAAAACTATAATTCATGCAAGTTATTACCCTTTCTCCAAAGAACTCCTCTTGGTATTGAAATATAAATCAATAAGTTAACTTAAACACCTGGCAACAAGTTTATTCTAACAACCTTGACCACTCATGAAGGTCTTGCATAGTCAGTTGAGTACCTTGCAAAATTAAAAATAAAGAAATAAATTTCCAACATCTCCATATTTTTTTTTAATTGTAATCAGTACTACTTCTTAGAATGGGGACATTACCCAATTCAACAATGATTTAAAAAGGAATACATGCTAGAAAAGTTTAACTATGACTAGACAAAAAGTCACAAGCTAAAGCTGTTGAAACAAAAAAAAATTATTGAGCAATATCTAACAACACTGGCATGTGATTGTCAAAACTAAAATTTGATTTATAGAAAATAAAATATGATATACAGTTGACTACATAGTGGTCATTACATATACAGGGTCTTCTAAATCTGATTTAATTCAAATTATTTCTAGGGCAAATAAAAATAAGTTGTGTTTGCCTATGGCATACAATTGTAGCCTATAAATATTTCTCAACGCTGCTTCAATTTTAAAAGTATTTTATCTGATATGCTTAAATATAAATCGTTGTAAATTTTAAATTGAGCATAATTATTTAAGTGTGTTCAATCTCCATTCCCTACAATAATGCAGAAAAAACTAGGTAATTAAAAAAAATAAACATCTTTCCATTAAAATTGATTCAAATGGTTCACTACACTATAATAGTAAAAATATTGTCTTATGTAATTATACATGTAAAAATTACAAAAACACTGAACCAAAAAAACCTCAAATACATGGAAAACGATTGTACGAATGGACAACAACTGTATTATAGAAACGTTTTTGTAAAAGTTCAGTGATATCCATATAAAAATGTGAGACAATTCAATGATTAGTTAAAATGTTGCCAATAAAATTACCACCCCTTAACTAAATAGAAAATAAAACAGCACAAGAGTTCCATGGTATTGGACTAAGAACATTTCTACCATTAAAATAAAAGCACCATTATAAGATATATAAAAAATACAAATACATTTTGACACATTATATATGTTAATTTGTGACTAGAGTTATATACTAAATAGAACACACTTTTGTATAAATACTGGTCGAATAAAATAATTATAAGTTAAAAATGTGGGTATTAAAAAAGACCACCAATTTCCTATCCATCATTTTTTTTTTTAAATGACGGCCACTTGGAGTGTTATCTCTTGTACTTCTTATATTCTAAACTCTTCATTGATGAAATAATATAAATAAGGAAAAGCTTAGAAATTTGACCATGTCTGATAAGATCACCTAATAGTAAAATGATATTTTAAAAATTGTATAAATATAATAAAGAAAGTTAACTTCTATATTATGCAAAGCAAGTATCTCGACTCATTACAATAAAATTTTCAACATTTGATAAGCCTAATTATTTGAAAATTTATTAAAATTTATAAACTGTCTCAACAGAAGAAAATACATTTCATTTAGGGCAAAATTATATACCAAATGGTTCACAATGCACTTAGTTCTAAATTAAATTATCAGACATTTTTACATTTTTAAAGCCTTGCAGATTGTTTTTGCTTACAACAGCTTATATCACAAAATAAAACGGATTGAAGTTTTTAATCACTTAGAATATTTAAGAATAAAATTAACTTTAAGCATTTAAAAAATATCTATTTATCAATTGGTTCAAAATGTGCATAATTATAATAACATTTAGCACATATGCTTTCTCTGCTTTAAAGTGGTACCATACACCTTGACTGAAATTAATTTTGCTTGTTTAATTTCATAAAATTTTGACAAAACATTTACTTTGGCCCTTTGATAAAAATGTAATAATAAAAAAAACAAAAATTGAACCATACACATTATCTGAAAAAAACCCACATTGATCATGATATAGCAGTTTAAAAAACACTAGTTTTGTTCATTGAGAAGCTTGATATTTCTTTAACAATAGAACTTGATTAAAACATTAGGCTGATTTTTCAGAGTGTTATGCTACCACCTTAATTTGACTAAAAAACATAGTACAGGATTAAATAAGCACTTTAAGATTGTTCAAAAGTGTTCTTTTTTTCACTTCACCATCCTAATCCTGTTTGTTTACGGAGATTGTCTAAAAAGTCATCATTGATTTCTTCTGTTGTAAAATAGCCATCATCATCATCAATCATCTAAAAAGGAAATATATAAATTAGTGTTGAGTTATTAGGACTAAAGTAGGGTTACAAGGACATGTTTTGAAATTGACTCAGGTCATGAGGTCACTTTTAAGGTGTACCGAACACCTGGACTTAAATTAGTTTGGCTCGTTTGATTTTCATAAAATTTGAAAAAAAATTTACTTGGACCCTTTGAAAAAAATATAAAAATTTCAAAAAACTTGAACCAATCACTTTCTCAGAAAAAAATGGTTGGATGTATTGCAGTTTGACAAACACTAATTTTGATCATTGAGAGGCTTAATATTTCCTTAACAATACATCATGATTTAAAAGTTTAGCTGATTTTACAGAGTTATCTCCCTGTAGTGTTACGTACAACCTTAAGCAAATTTTACAGGTTTATGTTTAAGGATTAACCTATTTTAGAGGTAACAGGTCCTTCAACGAAAAAAGATTTGTTTTTCTGTAGAATTTTAAAAGAGAAAAAAGCTATCATTTCTATATCTGTGTCATATTAAATACACCTTATCTCTATTCATCTACCATAACTGGACAGCACAGACATTCATATAAAATGTTGATGTCTTAAGAAAAAAATGTCCGACTCAATAACGCAAAAGTGATTGTTGTACGACATTAATACTTTTCAAAATCCCAAACAGGGAAAATGTTAAATGAGTTTGTCAAAATATTCTAATGGTACAAATGATGTGATTTTCCCTGAAAAGTGACAAAATACAGAAAATTCCTATTTTTTAGAACTCAAATTTTCCTTGAATTCCAACAACATTCTTTGTATGCAGTATTTTCTTAAATCTCATTATTCAATCACGTATTTGATCTCTTGATAAGAAATCGTGCAAAGAAATTCAAACAATAATTATGTATTTTTAACACTTACAAAATCACCACTATCAGCTTGGTCCATTGTACTGTGTCCTGTTTTTTTACTGGTACCCATAGCTAATTTAATTTTGTGAAGTTCTGTCTCTAGGTCTTGATCGTCTGGATGGGTGGATGGGAATTCTGGTTTGGCAAATAAGATTTTGGCAACTTGTTTTGAAAGGCTTTGAGTGTCTGAAAAAGAAAGAAAAGAAAAGAACTAGATAAATATTAAATATTTATGTACACCAGGATATTGTCACATATATGCATGTATAATGGGGTGAAAATGGAACACTTATTCCTAATGTAGAATCATTCAAATGAGAAAGCTGTGTTTATATTCATAAGTACAAAATATGAAAAATTTCATTTCATTGGGTTATTATGTTGTTGTCCTGAACATTTATTAAGCCATATGAAACGAGTGACTGATGAAACGTTTATTCAATTCTTGAACCAATGCATGTATTTATCATATACTTAGTCTTCTGTGCACAATTCTATCATTTTCAATGCAAACATATCGTATAATCATCAATTTTTTCTCTCTCTGTCTGTTATGATGTGAAAATATGGCAGCTAATTATTTTGTCGTGTTTTGAAGCCAAAGTTTACGGATTGTCACCTTGTAGTAAACAATCAACAAAGAAGCATGGATATTGAGCACATGTATAACATGTTCAATCAGATAATAGTTTATTTCAATGAGAGATTTATGCGTATTGTGATTACTGGATTTCTACCAGATGGGTCACTTTAACGTCACTTTGCATACCGAAAATAGGTTGGCGAATTGCTTCCTGGAAGCAAGCAATCAAAAACAAGTCAAACTGCAAGCTACTGCTCATTGATACTACCCCCGTCGCAAGTGGATAATAATCATAGTGTAAAAATATGCAAGTATTCAGTCAGGAAGTTGTTGAGTGATGTCTCTGAAAACGCATCACACGGTATAGCTGAATAATTTATACCCTGAAACCAAATTTCGAAAATCCTTGTATGGTAGTTCCTGAGATAAATGTGTCTAAAATTTTCAACTGGCTATCAGGTGTAAAATCATACAAGTGTTCGGTAAATATGAAGTTGTCGATCGATAAATCTGAAAACGCATCACACAGTATAGCTGACTTATATAAACCCTGAAACTAGTAGGTCCGGTAAGACCCCTTTTTGGCCCCAAAATTTAGCAGTTTTACAAAATTGCTAAACAGTAAACTTTTAGTTATTTATTAGACAGTAAAATGCTTCTGCTACATAAATATGGGCTGTTTTTGACAATACAGTGCACATATATCGGGTACTAGGCTACTAGCACCATTAAATCATAATCTTTCAATCAGTTTAATTGAAGTCTGGAGCTGTCATGTCAGTTAACTGCTAGTAGTCTGTTGTTATTTATGTATAATTGTCTTTTTGTTTATTTTCTTTGGTTACCTCTTCTGACATCAGACTAGGACTTCTCTTGAATTGATTTTTAAATGTAAGTATTGTTATGCGTTTACTTTTCTACATTGACTAGAGGTATAGGGGGAGGGTTGAGATCTCATAAACAAGTTTAACCCCGCCGCATTTTTGCGCCTGTCCCAAGTCAGGAGCCTCTGGTCTTTGTTAGTCTTGTATTATTTTAATTTTAGTTTCTTGTGTACAATTTGGAAATTAGTATGGCGTTCATTATCACTGAACTAGTATATATTTGTTTAGGGACTAGCTGAAGGACGCCTTTAGGGTGCAGGAATTTCTCGTTACATTGAAGACCTGTTGGTGACCTTCTGCTGTTGTTTTTTCTATGGTCGGGTTGTTGTCTCTTTGATACATTCCCCATTTCCATTCTTTTATAAATCACTGAAATCTTCACAATTCTAGCATTTTAGTTAAATTTTAGACGGTTTTCGTGTAAAACGAAAGTGGCTGCATTCGTGTTCATCCTTAATATTAAAATGTAAGTTGTATTTGATGATAAAACATAACATATATAAAGGTTGAGGATGAACACCGATGTGGCCACTTTCATTTTTGACAAAAAAACATCTGAAATGTGACATATCAGGCAGATTTTTCATATTTGAGCTTCAATCGGATCGTTTTTAATGACAAAATCAGTTAAAATATTTCACATAAACTAATAGAATCAAATAAAATAGATGTTTAAGTGTTTAAAAAGTAGTCAAAATCTTTCGTCAGATGAACCTGAAATTTGAGGCCAAAATGGGTCCTTACCGGACCGGACCTACTCCTTTCAGAAATCCTTGTAATGTAGTTCCTAAGAAAAATGTGACAAAAATTTCCAACTTGGCTATCATGTGTAAAATCATACAAGTGTTCGAAAATGGATCGCAAAAAAATCATAGGACGGACGGACGGTGTGACTGACTGACGGATGGATGGATGGATGGACAAACAGAGGTTAAACAGTATACCCCCTTTTTTAAAGCGGGTGTATAGAAAGTAAACTTTATCTAAATGTGGACAAATCAAAGAACTTTCTCCAGAAAAAAACATATGTACATAGGTTTTATAATGAAAAACTATCCATGCATGTTGTTATAAAAAAATATGCATCATTTTTTCTTAAATTTGAGGTTTCATATGTCTAAGACTTTAAAATTACCAAATTTCATTTTAGCAGCTAATTCTTGTTGTAATTTTGGCACATCAGACAGACAGACAACTTGTAAGGCACTGTCAATCAAACTGAATAGCTCCACCTTATCTTCTTTACTCATTGCATACATATTGGCCATCTGAAAATACAAATATAGGAATTGCAAATGCTAATATATTAATTTAAGTCAATTTATCTTACCAATATCTTGATATGCTCATGGGTTGTTGTTTAAATGTTTATTTTGTGTCTGTATTTTACAATAAAATTGTTGCGCAAAATTTTGATAGTATACGCCTATTCTAATTTATAAATTGGTTGTATTTAACTTTGTTAGTTAAAGGACTGATATATTGCAAAGCAAATAATTCTGCTCAAAAACTTACTAAATATTGTCACTTGTTGAAACAAGAATGTGTCCCAAGTACAAGGATGTCCCATCCATACAATCATTTTTTATGTTCAGTGGACCGTGAAAATGGGGTAAAAATTTGGCATTAAAATTAGAAAGATCATATCATAAGGAACATGTATACTAAGTTTCAAGTTGATTGGACTTCAACTTGATCAAAATCTACCTCTACCAAAAACAAACTTTAACATGAAGCTGGACGAACGAACGAATGAACAAACCAACGGACGCACAGACCAGAAAACATAATGCCCATAAATGGAGGATAAAAAGGGGGGTATTCTTGTCCTGAGACAAATTATTCTTTTTGTCTTCAACTTTGAACCTCCATCTTGGTATCTTCTGCCCCTCTTGTACAGTAGTTGTAAAATCCAAGGAGTAGCTAACACTTTCTCTTTTTTTTTTTTTTTATATAGTAGGTTCTTGAAATGAGGGTTACTTTGGTTAAATGAAAACCTATATTTTTTTATTATATATTTACACAATTTATCATACACTTACACAATTTATCATATGAGCTGCGTTGGTTACGTTGGTTAGAAATTGACCTTATGCAATTGCACGTATGCATTTATATTTTCCATATGATTTTGGAACAATCAATTTCGAAAAGGATGAATTTTTGTCTGCTTTGAAAAGTTTGTTTATCAGCTCAATTTTCAAACATTTACAGACTATGCATAGAGATGTTATTTTGCATTTTTCAACCCTAAATAAATAAGCAGAAGTATTGGTATTCATTTGCATAAGGTTGGTTTCTATTTGTCACAGCTGATATTTATCATTCACTTTAATACCTGTTGTACTTTATCTTTCCAGTTTTTTCTAAAATCAGTTTCACTATCAAACTCCTCATCTATATACAGGGCTGTAAATTTTCTAACTACTTCAGCAATATCTGATCGGAACCCTCTCGGACCATCTTCACTATCAATGCGCTTGGCTAGACCAAAATCTATTATCCTGGTCTGTATAACACCTTCAGATTCTTGAAGCATCACATTGCCAGCTGTAAAAGAACGTACGGAAAATACAGAAATCAGTTCAAAGTCATTTTGTTTTAAAATACAACACTGTGGATTCGTTATTATTTTGGGGATAGCAATTTTTGTGGCTTCAGGTTATCAACAAATTGAAATGTTCAATTTTCTATTTGCTTTTTGACAGAATTTGAGATATCAAATATTCGCAAAAAGATTACTCAAAGGAACCTACAAAAATAAATGAATCCACAGTAAAACTTCTGTAAACAAGAGGCTGTCACAACGACAGCAAATCGGATTTATTAACATTTATTTGTGTCCTGCCAATATCACAAGAACCAAAACTGATGAACGGTGAAAGTGAAAATTGTCAATATCAAATTTGACCTCAATTTTGTCATCAGTATCAACATATTAAAATTTTAAATGCTTAGGTTGAGTGGTTTATGAGTAAATGCAACAACATGAATGGAAACGCCATTTTCTATCTTTAGAGAACCATTACTCTTAAACAGTAAAAGTCAAAATCGACATTATTGAACTGACCTCCATTTTGTCATCAGTAACAACATATTAAAATTTGAAAAGCTTTGGTTGAACAGTTCATGAGAAAATGCACTGACACGACTGGAAATACTCATTTTTCAATCTTCCAAGACCCATAACTCCTGAACAGTAAAAGTCAAATTCATCATTATTGAACTTGATATTCATTTAGTTGTCAGTAACAACATATTAAAATTTTATAAGCTTTGGTTGAACGGTTTATGAGTAAATGCGCGGAAAACATTTGGTTGCTGTCCGCCCAACTGCCTGGCCGCCCAACCACCCGCCGTACATCCCCAGATCAATAACAGACATTTTTGTCACAAAAATCCAGTTAAAAACAATATACTCCTACACATACACATCATTTTGCATTTTACTTAAATATCTTAGTATACATTTTTTATTGATAAATTTCTTAAATGTACATGGAGAACATGTATAATATAATGTGCTCAATGCAAATTTATTATTTCTCGAAAGTAGAGATTAAGTCACAAAGATTTATAACTACTGTGGATTCATTATTATTCACTGGATACCAGTTTTTGTGAGTTTTGTGGGTACAGGTTAACCACAATTTCAAATGCTCAACGATTACACATTTTCAATAGGCTTTGAATGCAGAGAAAAAATCAAATATTCACGAAAATGCAAGTTTTTCTTCAATCCAGGAAATTGACACCCATGAAAATGAAAGAATCCACAGTATCAAATGAGTCCCATAAAGATTTTGTGTGAAGGAATACAATGTTTTCCACTTTATATCTAAACAGCAGTGTGCTATACAAGTTGACTTTACCACAGGTAGTCCATCAATTCACTTTCATCAGATAAGGAAAGAGGGAACACAATTCAAAATTCAACCAATTGAGATTTACACACAGACAAGATAAGACTTGAGCTACTTTTAAATGCTGTACATTATTACAATAAGATTTTCAACAATAAATAATCTTGAAACTTATTCTAAGTTTTCATCATATATTTTCCAGCAAATATTCCTCTGAGATCTGATCTGAAAATGTATGATGTTAGGAGATGGATGGGGGATCCATAAATTCTGTATTCTCTAAATTCTGGGGGCATTTCTCTGTATCTAAAAATAACACTCATTCTGTAGAATTCTCAAGACAATAATTTTACAATTCAAATTTATGTAATTTGATGATCATGTAAGTTCACTTCTTTAATCAGTACAAAATTGTACATGTGAGAGCATTAACGTGGCAATTTTCAATAAATTTAATATTTCCCACAGGAATAACTTTTTGTTTAAAAGTCTATCAACCACCATTATAGAACTTGTCCCAGGCATTGTTGATATTAACCTAAAGTATAAGTTTTATAAAATCCTAATAGAATTGTACATGTGAGGCCATTTTCAATAAATTTATTATTTCCAAGGAGCATAACTCTTTTAAAAAATTCAATCGGCAACCATTATAGAATTTGTCTGAGATATTGTTGATATAAACCTACAGTATAATTTTCCAATGTAATGCCTTGACTCCATCATTTTTTTTCTGTCATTATTGATGGCTTTATCAGCTTTTCTTTCACTTAAAATTTTTTTTCAATGTCTGTTTGATACCATCAGCCTTTATTTCAAATGGACAGTCCACCTAGCTTGTTTTAAATCTTCTTACATTCAACTTACGATGAAGATCTCTGTGTGTCCATCCTTTCTGATGCATAGTATGTACAGCTGATAATAAACCATGGAAGACATATAATGAAAAAGGTCTGGCTAAGTTTGGATCTTCAGCTCTGATGTTACCCATGTGTGTGTCTATTATGTCCCGCAAAGTAATGCCTAAAATAAAATTAAATACATGTTTCACTGTATGATCCTAATACAAATATTCATTTCTTAATTTTTAAAATTTATTAAAAAAAAAGATACAATAATAAGATACATAAATTAGAGTTAACAAAAATTGAAACAGAATTAATACACTCCAGCTTCCTCTACCTTTAAAAATTGGCCTCAACAATATATTAAATAGTGCTGAAAGTGGTGTTGAACAATCAATCAATCATTAGTTTATATCCCACAATTCTTATATACACCCTTAATTAACAACAATAATATTTTTAAACAAACACACATATTTTTCTATATTGATCTGATGGACAATTTTTCAGCTGATTTTTATAGTTTGTTCTTATGTTGTGCTGTAACTCCATGCTTGTCCTTCGTTTATGTCTGTCATATTTGTTTTTTGTAATTTGTTTTCCTATAAATTAGGCTATTAATTTTCTAAATTGAATTATTTCGTATTTTTCATGTCAGTGTGTTTTATAGCAAACAATCTTTTTTTGGCATATTTTTCTATATTCTATATTTTTTTGCCCTTTACTCTGCATGTTTTGCCCATTATTTTCTATTCTAAAAATCCCATCCAGAATGTAACACCAACCATTATCTATCTTCTCCATGAAGATATGAATTTTATTGCCCTCCAGTTTGAAGCAGTAAAGAGCAGGAGGAATGCCTGTTTCATTCAAATCCACCCATGCCCTAATTTCTTCCTCTCTAAAATAGGAGATCATCATCTACAAATGTACAGTATAGTTAATTTATTCACTACAATATGTATTTTTTGTCTAGTCCAACAGCTCTCCGATATAAATCAATAGACCACTTTCGAGTTCATCCGTCACCGGAAAAAACTCGTCAATTATACACGCCTTTATCACCGTCATCTGTGCGTTTGGGGGTGTCGTCACTTCCCTACAATGTTGAGCGAGTGGTTGGAAAATTATAATTCTATATTGTACGAATTATTCGGCAAATTGAATTCTGAAAATAGACAATCAACACTGCTGTCATTAGAGAATTGTCAGTAAGTACCTACAGAGCAACCATTATTTCTAGTTTATCCTGCACAAAGACGATCACTAAGACGCTTGATGAACGTAAATAGTGCAGGGATACCGGCTAGCCCCTCTATCTGGTAAATGACGTCATAAAGGCGTGCATAATTGACGAGTTTTTGCCGGTGACGGATGAACTTGACAGTGGTCTATTGATTTGGGTGGATAAAATTTTTATGGATTAATGAAAAGTTGTATTTTAAAATTCGCTGTTTCAGAATCTAATGCATTCTGGGTAATATTTTCAAAAGCATACACCAAAGCGTCTTGATTGGTTAAAAACGTCCTAAACAATTGAAATTCAACCAATGACGTGACGTTGTTTTCATTTTGGTGTACGAACAATAAAATTACCTCGAGTCCTTTAGATTCTAAAACGGCCAATTGTGGATGTTAGATTTTGTTCATGTTAATGTTTGGCAAGTTCTGTATGAAAATCTATGAGGATTTCTATTACAATGTGGTTCCTGAAATAAGTAACCCACTTATAATCAAAAAGTACACACAAAAAAAAATAAAAAAAAATATAAGCAGTAGTTTTCTCAAATGATATGTTTCATATTTTTCACATCAGGGACTTTTGGAGATGTTTTTTTTTTCTCTTTACGGCCATATGGTTGTCTATTATAGCTTACATGCACTTCATTTGAACTTTGGTGGAGAGTTATCTCATTGGCAATCATATCACATCTCCTAATTTGAATATTAATTTATATAAAGTAAACTTATAGAATTCAGATATCTTACAGTTTTATTTGGTATTTGGTGGATAGTTTTCCCATTTGCAATCATACCACATCTCCAAATTTACATTTTAGGCTGGCAGAATCTAGAAATGAGCATTTTATTTGTAAGTTGTATTGTTCTTAATAAATAACAATAATATCTTACCGTTTTATGAGCACTTTCTGAATGAGTTGTCTTATCCTTAATAACAATAATATCTCCAGCAGAGTTACCTTTCCCTAACACATCTTTTGTTTTGGTAAACTCCCTTCCTTCCCTGTAATAACCTGCTTTTGAAGTGACCTGGAAAGGAAAAAAAATGTCTCAATCAGTTTTACATTATATATGATTTGATTTGACAAGATATGATTTTGATTTATTTCTCTTGGCAGACATTTGAATTGTAAATGATTGATATATGCCATGTAAAGATTGCTTATGTTTGCATGGTACATGAAAATAAGACACAATGTTTGGACAGTCACCATCTATAAATCACATGACTTTACTATATACCCACTTTGTATAGGATCAATTTTACCCACTTTCAATCTTTATAAAAATAACTTTTATGCTCCACATCCAGATTTAATATTTAAGAATTGAATGCTTCTTTTTGTAAATTCATTGGGGTGTAAAAGTGTTGACCGAAGTACATTTTGTTTGAAGCATAAGTGCTTCATTAAAAAAATGTGTGCACAGTCAACCCTTTTAAAACCCTATGAAATTACAAAAAGAGGCATTCAATACTTATAATAACATTTTTTAGCCAAGATCATGAAAACATGATTCTATCAAGTTTTTATTTAATACACCTCTGCAATTTATTGCAGGACCTCGTGTCATTATGAATGTTACATTTTATTGTGTTATGAATGTCAATTTCAAAAGGCGAGAGATTGCTGTTAGCCAATCAAAATAATGTAATATAATGAAACATACATACAATGTAAATATTAACCTTTAACTTACCAGAACCAAAGAAGTGTTTGATAAAGAAATATACATATATTACATGAGTTGGGTCTAATACAACACCAGATGGAGCTTTATGTTTCTTGAGATAATCAATCATTTCCAGACAGGCGTCCATCTTGACCTGAACATCATCATCTGTCCGAGGCTTGGTTAATATATTTGCATTGGATGCATCCCACCATAGTTTTCTGAGAAAGAAATAACAAAGAGTGTTATGATCAATAGCGCTTCCTAGGATAAGAAAATGAAGAGAGATAACACTTGAGAAGAAGGGAACAATACCAAAGGGATATTCAAGCTCAATGTAAAAGTAAAACTCATAAGTTGAAAACAAAACAACAATAATGCCATGGCAAAGAAAATGTACTATAACTAGCATTCATTAACTGCATTCTTTAATTAACTGGGATTGTCTGTCGAAGATCAATGATTCTCTCTGGGTATTCTGGCTTCCACTTCCTACTTTGTTTGGTCTTTTTGACTTTTTTGGATTTGAGCGTCACAGATGTCCGTGCAATGTAAAACTTGATATGTGGCATGGGTTTTTCTCATTGCTGTAGACCTACGTTGACCAAAATCTATCATCTATGACATTTCTATAATTTTGGTCTCCTGTAGATAGTTGTGTCATGGGCAATCTAATCATGTTCAGCAGTTGTCTTTTTTTGATGTGGTTCATAAGTGTTTCTTGTTTTTTTTATATAGATTATAATTAGAATATTGGTTTTCCTGTTTCAATGGTTTTTTTACACTAGTAATTTTTTGGGCCCTATTGTGCTTTATAGCTTGCTGTTTGGTGTTAGCCAAGGCTCTGTGTTGAGACGATACTTTGGCTTGTAATGGTTTACTTTTACAAATTGTGACATGGATGTAGAGTTGTCTCATTGTCACTCAATACCACATCTTTTTATACCCATAGGCGGACCTAGGGGGGGGGCATGGGGGCCGCCCCCCCCCCCTTTCGTGGGAAAAAATTGGTTGATTATATAGGGAATCATTGAAGCATGACTGGAGTGCCGCTCCCCCTTTAAGGTCAGTCAGAGGGCCCCCCTTAGGAAAAGTTTCTGGATCCGCCACTAATACCTATACTTATCTCCTTATTCTACATGTATTTGGAAGTTAATTATCCTACTTCTACCTTGATCTTTCATCTTTGTACTGTATAACTGGTCTC
The DNA here is from genome assembly GCF_036588685.1 of Mytilus trossulus. NCBI lineage: Eukaryota > Metazoa > Mollusca > Bivalvia > Mytilida > Mytilidae > Mytilus > Mytilus trossulus. Next base: position 14,731,906 of record NC_086383.1, on the reverse strand, counting down.
TTCTGATCGTCAACACCAATAACAGCTAAAAGTATTGATTGAACAAAAAACAGTTTAACTTTTATCTATTTGTTTCTTTGATAAACTTCAACACTATCATGATTCTGAGATGTGTGTCATTTTAAATACTGTATGTATGCTTTAAAAATTTATATATAATGAATAATGGAATGGATTGTTGCTGAACATATGAATTTTCACGTGAATTTAGGTGAACTATAAATTCAAGTATTCAACAAAATACAAATTTGCAAAATTGGTCTTAATCTACAAAAAAATAATTTATCCTTATTCAGCAGAAATTTGTAGACTTGTGATTAAAATTAAGATTCTCAACTGTTAGTTGTAAAATATAGAAGTAAATTAGGCTGAACAGTATTTGAAATAACTCCATCTATATATGTTAATGATCAAGTTAATTTTTTTAAGGACCGGTAATGGCTCCAAAAAGATCTTAAAATAAATTATGGTAATATTAAAACAAAAAATACACACTTATTTGTAGATTGAATATCAATAAAGAACAAAAATTACCATTTCAATCTTTAATCTCCTTTACACATAGGCTGAAGGTAAAAAGGTTTCTTGTAGAGAAGTTATCTCATTGGCAATCATACCACATCTTCTTTTTTGTATTTACTATTTACATTCATAAATTTGTTTTTGCATTACTGTCTAAAGGCATTATGGCTGTTAAAAAACAATCCATAACCATAGCATTTATAGCTCTTTTATTTAAAAGCAAATTAATACAAATCACAGCATTCATTGACAGTATAACTGTTAATCTATTTTACTGTAGTGTACTTGTGATATCTAAAGATTATGTCACATTCTTATAATATGTTCAAGAACGTGTGAAATTGCTACGGTGTTACTAAATATATATATAAGCATTTGAATCATCTGAAAGGATAAATGATTTTAGGAAGTCAAGAATGATTACATGTTACATATATATATATCTTTTCATTTATCTTTTCATATATGTTAGTTTGTATGAGTTAACTGTTTATAACATATACAAGTGAATTATACATATATACCGGTACCTTAAGTTATATTCTTTTCCTTAAATTATGAAAAAAGACATTTTATTTGAGTATGCTGATTGGATAATGGATAGGTTTATAGATATATATTCAACATTAAAAAAACAACAACCAAGGAATGGCTTATGCATATAGTGTTGTTCTAAACATATCCCTAATCCATAAATGTATGATAATATATGAAATCTTCGAGTTCCATAGCTTTTGAGAAAAGTGTAAAGACAGAGTTGATTTTATTCAACCTGTTCAAAATACTGGAAAACAAGAAGTAGGGGGCAGCTATAGGTGACCTACAGGTCTAAACAACACTCCACCAATACAACCAATCATTTTCAAGTTTGATAAGTTTTTATCATGGTTATATTAAGTCATCTATTCAATCGTTTAAAAAAAAAGTGTGATGGCAATATTCGTTTTCATTCAACATTTTGAATGATTTTTTAAGTCTCCATAAACTTATAAAAAAACCTTAATAATAATAGTCCTATAAGGTGGTAGCAAACACCTTGACTTAAATTTATTTCGCACATTTAAATTTCAGAAAAATGTTTACAAAATATTTACTTGGACTCTTTGACAAAATAAATTTAAAAAATAACCTTGAACCACACACTTTATCTGAAAAATTTCATTTGATACATAGCAGTTTGGCAAACCCTAATTTTGATCATTGAGAAGCTAATATCTCCTTAACATTATAAAATGATTAAAACTTTCATCTGATTTCTACAGAGTTATCTCCCTGTCCTGTTATGTACCACCTTAACTCTATATTCATATTTAGATACTCACCCTCATTCTTCCTAAGACTTTGTAATAATAGAATAGTCCTGGCTTGGGACGAAGGTGACAAATCTTTGACCAGCTCTGTCAGGTCATCTGAACCTTAATTTAGACATGTGTACAACTTTTATTTCAATATCCATCGTGATAATAATTTTTTCTTAATTGTTATAAAAATCAAAGTTAAATAAACAATACCATTTTCATTTTATAAAAAAACGGGTAACCTTAAATAAAAGTACTGTAAATTTATAAATTTTTGCAAGGTTTTAATAATGTGATTAATGCAATCGGGTGAGTATCCCAATAATAAGATTTTGCATTTTAATAACTGAAACATACATTTCAATTTTTATGCACATTTTTTTAAAATCCACATACTTAGTCAATTCGTGAAACATGGCAATAATAATATTTTAAAATGCACACAATAATTTCTGAATTTACAGTAACCCTATTTAAGCACAGTGATGGATAAAAGGGGATTTCTGATAATCAAAGGTAAAACACTTTTCATATACTGCCCTGACCTTAACAATGGTAAATTATGAATCTAATGTAAATAAAGGATCTTAACTTCAGGAAGTATTTATATATACATATATAAGTCAAAATTAAAATCAGATTATTTCTCAATCACTAATATTGTAAGTTTTTGAAATTCAAACTCTCAACAAAGCAGTTACTTTATGTGCCTGTTTTATGTCAAGAGCCTGTAATTCAGTGGTTGTCATTTGTTGATGTGTAACATATTTGTTTTTCATTCATTTTTTGTTATCAATTAGGCCATTAATGTTCTTGTTTGAAAGTTTTGCATTTGTCATTTCATGGCCTTTTATAGCCCAGTATGCGGTATGGGCTTTTCTAGGTGAAGGCTGTAAAGTAAAGTGACCTTTAATTTCTGTGTCATTTTGCCTCATTGGTAAACATACCACATCTTCTTTTTTATATTAAATATATGTGCCTTTCATAAAACAATTATTACTTACAACCACTTGAATTCTGGCGACTACTTGCCTCATTGGTAATCATAACAAAACTCCTTTTTTTATATAGTTACGCATTGCCACAATCATGCCATAATAATTAATTTGGACTAGAGGGGATGATAGCATTACAACTCCCTGATGCAATGGAGGCCTTGTTTGAAATACCATAAGTGCAAGTAAATCAAATGAAAACTAGAAAGGCTCTTTTTTTAAATTAAGAAAAACTTACGGACACTCTCCTGTATATCAATTGGTTGTGTATGCAGAACCCTTGGAGAATCTGTTTCTGTTGTCATGGTTACTGGTCAAACTGTCTTGAAATGTATTCACATGCTGACTATATACTATATCACAGCATTATACAAGTATACTGAGGCAGCTGTGTATGAAGTCTGAAAAGACACAAGAAGAACTCTGAGATATTTAATGATATCCCATTTTAGACAAGAGGCCAAAGATACGGAATGATATATTCAGACTTTCAAATTGAAAAAGAAACTGACATTGTTGTAGACAAATGTTTGATGCATGACAGAAAAAGAAAAATGACAAACAACAATACACAAAACACAAACTACAAATTTAGCAACACAAACCCTACCAAAAACTAGGGTTTGTTTCAGGTGCTCCAGATAAGGGTTGGCAAAGTATTACCCACCTGGGAAAACCCAGGTGGGAAAATCTGGGTTTTCCCGGGCTGGGCCATACTCCCTGAAATGGGTATTATTGGGCAATACTGGGCAAGATGATTTTTTACGCTTATTTCAACACAAAAGAGTAAAGACTTGTGTTAGTTTCATAGTATTATAGCTAAATATATACATTTTATGCATATTACCATTGAGAGTCATTGCTACAAGATTGAAAATTCAATTTCATTCTCTTCTTCCCTTATTCTATGTAGGCAGAATACAAGATTTTCACATTTTAGGATACCTCATTAATTTTCTAGCATTGTTTCAATAATTCTAACTTTGCCAAAAAATAAATTTTATTGCAGTGTGGTTAATTCAAATAGAAATACAATCATATTGCTAAATAAACACCCTACAGGGTCATGTCATTAACTTATAGAAATGAAAAGGCATATTATTGTTATACATTTGTATAAACATATCTTTAGCACATACTTACAACTTCTCGTCCAATCATATTGCATGAATTTGCCTTCTAATTTTCATAGTACATACTTTTCCCGTGTACTAAGTAACTACGCATGAATGACCACAAGGGTAAGATTTCATTGTATTGTAATCAGGATATTAGAACAAAACTTGCTACTGGCAATTTTGAAATAAATTCTGGGTTCCAAATATAACTAAATAGTTTGTAATTAGTTTTCAAACAGATTTTTAACATCCTACTAATCCATCTTTTGATCTAAATTTTGTTTTGACAATTACAAAAGTTTCTTTCATTAAAATAATGCTTTATACCTTAATTAAAGTACAACTCAATCTAAAATCTGTAATCCTTTATCTTCCATGCAATTACTTTGCTCACAAAAAGAGTCAACCATGAATCTTTTGAAGGGAAATTATGAATAAAGCAATTTGATATATTTAGTCATAAATTGATCGATAATTGGTTGACTAATGTCCAGTGACAAATATTTCATGCATATAAACTATCCACCAGACTACCTATGGGTACATACCAGGGGCAGATCCAGCCATTTTTAAAAGGTATTTCAACCAAAGTTGTGGGAGGGGGATCAAACTGTTTGTACTCATTCAAAAGCATTTTCAAGATAGATTTAGGTTTTATGTGAAATTAAACCAGATGCTCCGCAGGGCGTAGCTTTATACGACCGCAGAGGTTGAACCCTGAACGGTTGGGGCAAGTATGGACACAACATTCAGGCTGGATTCCGTTCTAAATTTGGATTGTGATTAAATAGTTGACACAGCATAGGTTTCTGACACAGAATGAATGTATTCAAATGAACTTAAAATTTTTGTTTTCTCTTAGAGCAATTCACTATGCTGTTGAATATTAATCCTCTCAAAAAAATGTTTGAAGAAATTTTCTTTTTATTTATGAAATTTCAAATGAGAAAAATTGAACCCAATTTTTAAATCACATCCCCCTTTCCCTTATTCCAAAACTAATTTCAATTAAAATATTCTAATGGAGTTTGCAACAATTACTACTCATTTAAATACATCATAAAATATTAAGATGTAAAAAAACTGCTTGTTATCATGCAATGAATGGTAAAGATTATTTAAATTTATCAGTTGGTAGTAAAAAGTGAATATACATTGTATATTGTATATAACAAAGATTTAAGTTGATTCTGGACAAAGAAAGATAACTCCAATTAAAAAAAAATCTTGCAGATATTTCTTGCTTACTATACTGGACAAAGAAAGATAACTCTTAATTAAAAAAAAAATTGCTATTTCACAATATTGTGAAATTAGATATTTCTTGCCATTGCACAATACTGTGCAATTGAAAAGACTTGCTATTGCACAATACTTAATATAATAATTTTAGATCCTGATTTGGACCAACTTGAAAACTGGGCCCATAATCAAAAATCTAAGTACATGTTTAGATTCAGCATATCAAAGAGGCCCAAGAATTTAATTTTTGTTAAAATCAAACTTAGTTTAATTTTGGACCCTTTGCACTTTAATTTAGATCAATTTTAAAACTGGACCAAAAATTAAGAATCTACATACACAGTTAGATTTGGCATATCAAAGAACCCCAATTATTCAATTTTTGATGAAATCAAACAATGTTTAATTTTGGACCTCGATTTGGGCCAACTTGAAAACTGGGCCAATAATCAAAAATCTAAGTACATTTTTAGATTCAGCATATCAAAGAACCCCAAGGTTTCAATTTTTGTTAAAATCAAACTAAGTTTAATTTTGGACCCTTTGGACCTTCATGTAGACCAATTTGAAAACGGGACCAAAAATTAAGAATCTACATACACAGTTCGATTCGGCATATTAAAGAACCCCAATTATTCAATTTTGATGAAATCAAACAAAGTTTAATTTTTGGACCCTTTGGGCCCCTTTTTAACTGTTGGGACCAACACTCCCAAAATCAATACCAACCTTCCTTTTTATAGTCATAAACCTTGTGTTTAAATTTCATTGATTTCTACTTACTTATACTAACGCTATGGTGTGAAAACCAAGAAAAATGCTTATTTGGGTCCCTTTTTGGCCCCTAATTCCTAAACTGTTGGGACCGAAACTCCCAAAATCATTACCAACCTTCCTTTTGTGGTCATAAACATTGTGTTTAAATTTCATTGATTTCTATTTACTTTAACTAAAGTTATTGTGTGAAAACCAAGAATAATGCTTATTTGGGCCCTTTTTTGACCCCTAATTCCTAAACTGTTGATACCAAAACTCCCAAAATCAATCCCAACCTTTCTTTTGTGGTCATAAACCTTGTGTCAAAATTTCATAGATTTCTATTAACTTAAACTAAAGTTATAGTGCGAAAACCAAGAAAATGCTTATTTGGGCCCTTTTTGGCCCCTAATTCCTAAAATGTTGGGACCAAAACTCCCAAAATCAATACCAGCCTTCCTTTTATGGTCATAAACCTTGTGTTAAAATTTTATAGATTTCTATTCACTTTTACTAAAGTTAGAGTGCGAAAACTAAAAGTATTCGGACGACGACGACGACGACGACGACGACGACGCCAACGTGATAGCAATATACGACGAAAATTTTTTCAAAATTTGCGGTCGTATAAAAAATGTTTCAAGAATGTAAAGCTTTCACTGCAATTTGAAAATTATCTGCTCTTGGTGAACTCATTTTGTCATCTTACCATGTAAATAAGTACATGTAAAGTAAAACAACGCTTTATATCAAATAAACATATACTTACACCAGCAGCTACCTTCTTTACATTCTAAATTCATGGATCTTTTGAAATCCCATTTTTACAATGATATTAGAGTGAGTACATTTATAAAACTACGTAATAAGCTACATCCAGTCAGCCAAAACATGTCAATAGACTAATTACAGGATTACTCAAATTGTAAATATGTGCTAAATTGGATATTGTATAGAAAGGTATATACTATGAAAATAAGAGCTTGGGACAAAGCCCCGCGCTCTAATTTTCATAGTATATACCTTTCTATACAATAACCGAGACGTATTCTAATCTGAATAGTTACTTACTAATTAGTGATGACTGATGTACATAGATATTATTTAAAAGAATTTGTTCTTACATTCCATAGTTAATTCTTAATATTAGTTATTTATATTTGAAATAAATGAATTCTTTGGCTCTACATGAATGTTAACAGTCTGACCAATCTAGACAGAAGGGTGATTTAATAAATTTTTAGGATAAATATTGAGAAAGGCTGTTTGCTATTTATGTTTGTCTAAAGTGTCTTCTTGTACACTTGTCTCAGAGTTGCTTGAATAATACATTTTCAAATGTATAAACTTGTATTATACATGTAAGTCTCTTAAACAAGAATGATACTGATTTATAAATCAAAATGGGTTTATGAATATCTTAAGTGTATTGCATTTTTTAAATCACTGAATCCTCAGGCCAGTATTTCATATTACCCAGTATAACCCGGTAAAACCCAGTAAAACCCGGGTTTTCCAGTATTTCCCGCTGGGGTGGGCAATACTCATAAAACCCAGGTTTTTGCCAACCCTGCTCCAGATTGTTAAGGCAGCAACCATTTAATTTTCTGGGGGGGGGCTATGTTTTTTTTTGGAAAAAAAGGTTTGTTTCCAGTTTTTGGAGAAAAAATAATTTGTTTTTGTTTCTGAGAAAAAATGTTTGTTCACCCTTAGCTGCCACTAAATGTAATGCTAAAATTGAAAGAAAAAAATTGTTTTTGACTTGTTGCGAAAAAAAAACCCTTAGCCCCCCCCCCCCCCCCCCCAAATCAAATGGTTGCTGCCTCAGCAGATTCTGTTTTCAACATGTGGCACCTGTTGTGTTGCTTGTGCATGTTATGTAAGTACAAACTCATTGAAAAGTTTAATTTGATAGGTCACATTGGAGAAAAATATTACAAATAACTTATTTAATTAATCAGGCAGTTGATGAAGAGAAAATGAAAACCATGATAAAAATTTCAGGTGGCTTTTATTTATTTGCATTTCCATTGAAAGTCCATACTTGCGGGTAGTAATGGGGATACCTTCATGATGAAGAATGATAAAAATTCTGGCCAAATGATGATATCTATAGACAATAAAAACATCCACTGATTTTTACGAATATTTTGATGAATCTCAGTAAAATTTTAACCAATTGGACCCTAACAGTTACCGAAAATTACTGTTTGACGCCTAACAGTAGAGGACATTCTGAATCTGTATCTGTATTAGGAAATCCCTCCTTCAAAGGAGCACTTCGCAATGAGTATGTTTTCAAGAAGTCTATATGTCTATATACTATACACTTAGTTTGAAAATATAAAAAAGAAAAATATAAATGTACGCCCTGTGGGGTGTATGTTGGCTACAGTCTTTGAAATTTGTGCTTGCTAGAAGAAAATTTTAAAGGTCTTTAAGAGTTCATTTCTCTTGGCATGTATAAATGCATAGCATAATTACAGTCAGGGGTACTACTTGTACAAGTGTATTTTATTTACTTGAAGAATTAAAAAAAAATATACACATACATGTATATATAAGTAAATTTTTAGGATACTTTTACAAGTGAATTTTATTTACTTGTATAGGTAAAAAAAAAATGGCTAATTAGTTATGTCCCTTTGGCATTCAGAATTTTTTACTTGTATAAGTATAAGTTAAAAAAATTGTAAGGGTTCCGCGTAACCCAGTGTCTCGCCTATTTTTGCTGTAAATCGCAGACTCAACAACAATGAGGAAAAAAATCAATAAAAATATTCCTCTTGTTACTATTTTATGATTGTAAGAAAATCTAGGTCAATTTAAAAGTAAATTACAGAAAAAAAAGAGTAATCTTTTTACAAACTTTACTTCTGATATCTTATAATCATAAATAAGCTTCTGTTCAAGTTTGGTACAAACCCAGGATAGTTTAAGAAAGTTATTAAAATTTCAAAAACTTTAACCACAGAGTGAATATTTGTTGACACCGCCGCCGACGGAATGTAGGATCGCTTAGTCTCGCTTTTTCGACTAAAGTCGAAAGCTCGACAAAAATCATCCTTTCTTCTTTTCTTGAATTCTTAAGATTTCTTTGCTCTTATAGAATTTTAAATTGTGTAACCTTGGCAGATGTTTTTACTAATCATTCAAGTGTAATTTCATGGACAATGAAAGTCCCATTTGTCTGTTATCTTCTTAACACTGCTCATTTACAAGCCCCAAAGGAGCAATTTATGATTGCCTTGCACAAATATACAAGATCTTTGCTCAATCAGTTTCTTTGATGAAATAATGAGATGAAACATTGAACTTTAATGAAAAAATTTGAGCAGACCTGGGGAAAATCATTATAGGCATGATTTTACAAGATCTAAAAACTTGAGGATTTTTGTGGGATTGTAAGAAAAATTTACTTATACAAGTAAATTTTTCAGAAAATTAAGGGGAGATTATTCAAACATTATTCATTTACTTATATGTGTGTATTTTGTTTCACTTCTTCAAGTAAATAAAATACACTTGTACAAGTAGTACCCCTGACTGAATTATCTGGATATGTACATGTATTTTACCATAAAACAATTGTCAGTGCATTTGCATCTGCAACCACAAGCACATAATAAGTGACTCAGATCTAAAATGAGCTGTGCGTCTATTACAATGTTGGTAAGATTAAAGCATTTAGTACAGTTTCTAAAGCTACAAAGAAAGCTTTCAAGTTCATGCAGGTTTCATGCAAAGTGTTACATTCAAGAAGGAAGTGATCTACCATTTCTGCGGATTCTTTGCATAGTAAGCAGGTTGGATCTACACTATCTAAGCTTTGTTGCTTTGAAGATAGTAGGTTCCTGTAAGAGGCTTTAGTTTTGTTTGAAGACAACTTATATCCTGAAATGATGTGCCAACACTTGCAAGACAAGGATGAGTGTTTCGCCAGAGTATATTGTTAGTGGATATATAATTGAGAGAACTATATAGGGATACTTTTGTTCTCAATTGATCATGCCAGACACTGTCAACTGCTTTTCTGACTTGTGTTTTCCATTGATTTTTATTGATCGTATTGAGCATTAGATCACGAGCTGAAGGTAGATTATACTGGGCTGAAATTCATCTTGCTTTTAAGAACCAGCTTTGAGAGTTGAAACCAGACATAAGTAGTTGTCGTTCAGCTAGATCCTTTTCTAAATTGAGTATGTTGAGGATTCAATTCCACATATTTTGTTAAAGATATTTATGACAGCTTTATGTTTTGTTCCTTGTATCGGAATTACTCCTGTCATAGTATAGACAGCTGCATCTGCAGTATTATTTGGCAGTGATCATGGTGATAGGAATTGTTTGATTGCTTTCCTATAGAGTACTTCTAATGGCTCTATGAGTTTTTTGTCTGGAAGTAATATATCTAGTCCATAAATAAGGACAGGTAGGATATATATATACAGGGATGATTCCAGGTGTTTTTAAATGGTCCCTTGAATATCAAATTGGGAATTTTTATCCCAATTGGGATTTTTTCATGCCGATACAATTTTAGACGAAATAATATCATTTTCCTGTAAAAATGGAAAATGTATATTTAGTTTCACCTGTACATGTGTACACTGATTGAAGAAGTTATTGGATTGAGACCAGGGAAGTTATAATACATGAGTATCATTACACATGATGCACTATCATCTTAACTTTGGTAAACGAGGCCTATTACAAAAACAAATATACCAGCTAACATAAACATATGGCCAGCCGTTAAGCTATTTATTCGAATTTCAAATCATCTCATAATATATAAGATATCTTATATAATATATGAGATTTACATAAGATATCCTATCTAATATATAAGAGATCTCATTTAATATATGAGATATCATATATAATTCATTTTTAAAAGCTATAACTATCTTATATATTATATGAGATATCTGATATATTCAATAAAGTTTTAAAACTTTATAAGATATCTTATAAAGTATATGCAATATCTTATACATATTTTTCATATAAGATATCTTATATAGTTAATTGGATATCATATTTAGAAAATTATATAAGATATCTTATAAATTATATGAAATATCTTAAAAATATACTTTGTATAAGATATCATATATAGTTTATAAGATATATCATATAGTTTATAAGATATCTTAGATAATTTATAAGATATCTGATAAAGAAAATTATTTGAGATATCTTATAAACTACGTATGGCAGATTTTACAGTATTGTGTTCTGTCTCCTACTTTCATGTTGCTAACGTGACGGAGACATAAATTAGTAACGTTAGCGACATTTGGACATGTCACATTAGCAACAACATCTTTAAAAGTTAAAATGTATGCACACAGTGATGTTTAATATATGCCTGGAGTAATAAAATTGTACAGTCTGGTTTAGAATTTCTAAATATACAGAATGTCATTTGCAGGTGTACTTTATATCAAATGAATCCACAAGAAACCAATTCGTAATAGTAACATTAGCAACATCTACTATCATGACATTACGTTTTGTTGCGAACGTCTTTTTGATGGACGGAATATATTTAAGGTCCTCTTGTAACGATATTACATACAACTTACCTTCTTTGCTTCCCCATCATGTGAAGGAACTGACTCTGAATCTATTTCTGCAAAGGGCGATATCGTAACTCCTATACAGGAGAGTTACAGATCTAAATATGGGGGTGTTTGGATATACGCCTGAGGCAGACTATGGTTACCCATAGGTACCTATGGTTTGATATTTCATAGGCTGCCTCAGGCGTATATCCAAACACACCCTATATGTTGCTCACGTGACACTGATTTGGACGGAAACCTCGAGCAGTAACGTTCGCAAAAAATAAAACAGCCAATGATATTGATTCCTCAAGTCCTTTGACCCCCTTACGTCATCCAAATTTAATATGATTGCTATTTTCAATTATTTATAAAACCAGGGATAAAAATAACTTCAATGGGCTGTCTGAGAACCAACAAGAAAATTGCGATCGTGACATACCACAATGGACGGAAAAGACGTGACGTTAGCAACAATATTATTTAATTACCTTTTTTAGCCTTTACCAATAAAAATCTGCCTTAAAGTTATGATTGAAACACAAAAGAAGACTTTTTATTAAAATATAAGTCCATGTTATTAGGCTCCACTTATAAATAATACTTCAAAATTCCACTCCAAATAAGCTGGATGTCAGTAAAGTAGGTCATGATGTCTATTCCATGTCCAATATTTTGAAATTAAAAACCCTCTAATTCTAACAAAAAACACAAACACAGAGTAATTTTTATTTTTATTTACTCAGAAAGACACATTTTATTCAATAACATAATGCATTACTCCATTACACAGTCTGTTTCACAGTTTCAGCAATTGCTTTTTTGATGGATACAAAAAAACAACAATTCCTTCTTATTGTAAAATCTGCCGTATATAAGATATCTAATGAACTATTATATACGATATCTTATAAAGTTTATGATATATCTTGAGGTTAGAAAATAGAGCAAAACGGCTACCATATTAACCACTGAAAAAAATCATCCATTGGGTAATTTTTTCAACAGATCATCTGTATAAACTTACCTTGATTTCAAATGGATTTCAGATTGAACTGGCCAATTGTCGAATTAAGAAAAGCAATTACAAAAGTTTATTACTTTAATTGATAAGATATTTAAAGCAATTGAACCAGTGAACTTTAAAATTATTTGGATCATTTTTATATCTTTTGAAACAGTTCCATAATGATGACATCGTATTTCAGGGAGGGGGGGCTCATTTTTTGAATGGTCTATCATCAACATTATTTTCAACAAAAACATAACGGGCGATCTGCTTTTACGAGATCGGCGCCCATTAAAATTTATTCATCAATGTTATACAAAAATTTTAATTTGCTCTTTGTCGAGGTCTGCTTTGACACCCGTTTTGTCAAAAAGCATGTTTTTGATCAACCTGCTGAGCGAACTACTTATACGAGATCAAATACTGCCATAATATTTTAACCAATTGAATCCGGCTGCTAAAATTGTTTACCTCATGTTGACATAATTAAATCGTTGTTAATAAAATGCGATCGTAGTCAACATTCTTATGATATATATCCGGATTTTACTACGTTTTGACGACAAACTATGGAAAATTATAGTTGCCGTAATCAGTGATGGAAACTCTTCCGGAAATACCAATTTTTATTTTATTTTCCTAAATTGGGAATTTATATTCACATACATTTTTGGGGGCCGCTGACCAATTTTAGGGCCGCTCAGCGGCCCTAAACTATATAGTGGAATCATCCCTGATATATTTGAAAGATATGTAGACAAGTAATTCGGTTGAGCCCATTTTTTTCGTGAAGACCAGCCCCCATTAGGCTATACATTGTACGTCTGGCTTTAGAAATACATGTATTTCCTTCAATATGAATGTTGATTGTTTTCTTTAAGTCAGAGCTGTGTTTAATTCCTATATGAGGAGCCGAGCTTGGCTGAAGCATAGCTGTATTATTGATCTCAAATTCAAAGTCTGTATTTCTTGTGGAGGGCACATTTTTCAATACAAGGCTCTTGGTGGGTTGGAGTTTGTATTTTTCATTAAATACTGTAGTTTTCAACTGCACTTATCATTGACTGGAGAACTGAAGGTTAATTTGCAACCAGGGCAACATCATCAGCGCAGGTAAGCAAACCACAATATATATTCCCATTGTACAAAATGTAGGAACCCAGACCGCTATTTTACTACCCTCATACAAGGCATGCTTTAGAATGATATACTGTTATGACTGTCCAACTCACTGTCACCATTGTAAGCATCATAAATTTTAAATCTTTATCGAAGTGTGCCTTCTTGCATTGTATTGTATTTCAGAAATTTCTTATTTAAACTTTTCTTTGAATATATATTATAGTCCCTCACACTTTTAAAAATATAGATTTATATATGCCAAGCGGTTAACCATGTTTGCACTAACTGCTTGGGCAGACTTGTGAAGATATATTTTGTAAGATGTTTTTATATTTTTTTAAACATATTATAGTTTTTCAAAGCCTACAATGTAAAAACTAAAATTAAATATCATCATGATCATACTGTTGTTGGAAGGAAAATTGAGAAGAAAACCAACACTGCAACAGGCAACTGTATTTCTGAACGTGACCGATCTTCGATGAGAAGAACTATTTATGATACATCATTAGTTTTACCCTTAGGCTTACGTTGGTGTTTTTCTTGTGACTCAAGAAGCACACAAATCAATCCAAATGAAATCATGTGTGATAAAGTTACGGGTAACAAAGCTTGAAATCATCCACCATTTTCTAATCATGTGACCACCTCTTACTTCTGGGAGGGTCTAAAACGCGGAAGTGAAAAATTGGTGTATTATAACTAATATCTCTGGAACCGCTGAAGCTAAATCAATAAATAAAAGTGATTCTGAAAGCTATTATAATAGGCTATAAGATTAAATTTAAAAAAAATAATATTTGAAAATGCTTTTTTACAGAAAAGTTGACCGGAAGTGTTTCTTAGTGTGACTCTGGCAACACATTTTTAAACATTGAAACTTATATTCACGAAAAAGCATATAACCCGGTCAAAGTCTGTAAATTGATTCTTAAAGACATTTAAATGACAAATAATATGATAGAATGAAAAAAATAAATATATTACTATAAAAGGGCAAAAAGTTGACCGGAAGTCACCCTTGTATATAAATGATGAAGTCAAATTTTCAACTTTGAACTAAAATTCCCCAAAAAATAAAAATCCCGGTCAAAGTCTGTAAATTGATTCTTAAAGACATTTAAATGACAAATAATATGATAGAAAGAAAAAAATAAATATATTACTATAAAAGGGCAAAAAGTTGACCGGAAGTCACCCTGGTATACCAATATTGAAGTGAAATTTTCAACTTTGAACTAAAATTCACAAAAATATAAAAAGCCCGGTCAAAATCCAGAACATGATTCTTAAAGACAATTCAATAACAATTAATAAAATCAACGGTACCAATTTTGTTGCACCAGATGCGCATTTCGACAAAACGTGTCTCTTCAGTGATGCTCGTGGCCAAAATATTTGAAATCCAAAGCTTATATAAAAGATGAAGAGCTATAATCCTAAAGGTCCAAAAAGTATAGTCAAATTCGTGAAAGGAATCAGAGCTTTGCATGAGGGAGATACATTCCTTAATTTATAATAATTTCTAATATTTTGTAACAGCAAATTTAAATAACACAAAAAATCCGTATTTTCATGCCAGTACCGAAGTACTGGCTACTGGGCTGGTGATACCCTCGGGGACTAATAGTCCACCAGCAGAGGCATCGACCCAGTGGTAGTAATAAAATCAACGGTACCAATTTTGTTGCACCAGATGCGCATTTCGACAAAACGTGTCTCTTCAGTGATGCTCGTGGCCAAAATATTTGAAATCCAAAGCTTATATAAAAGATGAAGAGCTATAATCCTAAAGGAACAAAAAGTATAGTCAAATTCGTGAAAGGAATCAGAGCTTTGCATGAGGGAGATACATTCCTTAATTTATAATAATTTCTAATATTTTGTAACAGCAAATTTAAATAACACAAAAAATCCGTATTTTCATGCCAGTACCGAAGTACTGGCTACTGGGCTGGTGATACCCTCGGGGACTAATAGTCCACCAGCAGAGGCATCGACCCAGTGGTAGTAATAAAATCAACGGTACCAATTTTGTTGCACCAGATGCGCATTTCGACAAAACGTGTCTCTTCAGTGATGCTCGTGGCCAAAATATTTGAAATCCAAAGCTTATATAAAAGATGAAGAGCTATAATCCTAAAGGTCCAAAAAGTATAGTCAAATTCGTGAAAGGAATCAGAGCTTTGCATGAGGGAGATACATTCCTTAATTTATAATAATTTCTAATATTTTGTAACAGCAAATTTAAATAACACAAAAAATCCGTATTTTCATGCCAGTACCGAAGTTAATATGATATAAAGAAAAATATATTGACATTACTATAAATGGTAAAAATGTTGACCGGAAGTCACCCTTGTATACAAACGATGAAGGGAAATTTACACTTTTCTGTAACATCCTCCTACTTATTAGAACAACACCCAATAAGGATTTTAAAAAAAAAAAACAGTTGAGTGTATTTGTATTTGAAGCAAAATCACATCCGGATAAAATTTAATCCGGTGGAAAAAATGTCACAGCAGTTGTTGTTACTTTCTTATCCTGAAGAACATTTTACCGTAGGGTATTTTTTATATCTGGGTAGTCAAACTATTCCTGTGTACATTATTGTATCTGTCGCCATTTTGTTCCAGATCATGGTTGTCTTCCTGAAATTGTTATACATCTCACCCTTATTTTATTTAATTTTGTATTTACATATTGTGTCATAGATAAAATTTATTCGTTTTTATCATATATCTAGTACAAAATACAGCTATTTTGTATATCTAATAAAGGTTCTTTTTTCCAGTCTGTATCACCTACCCTGTATCGCATACCCCGTATCGCATGGCTAAACCCGTATCGCATACCCCGTATCGCATGGTAAAATCCGTATCGCATACCTTTTTTTTTTTTTTTTTTTTTTTAACTAAAGTCAGATTTTTTTTTGTTTTTTTTTTGCTTAAGAATTTTTTTCTAAAAATAGGTCATTTTTTTGAATGACGTCATATGTGGTATGTAACGTCACGAACAACAAGTTTTCATATTGTATGTGACGTCACGAACATCAAGTTTTTACAACAAATTTTTTGGCACACTAAATGCAACTATAAAAAATACAAAACACTCAAATATATACAAAAATAAACAAAATATTTTCAAAACAACAGATTGTAAGGTAACCTAGGTGCTTCGTATAAATAATTGAGCAGTTATTTCAAAGCTTTGAAACAAGACAAAAGCAGAACTGAAGGTAACCCATTGCTATGGATCAGAAAACAGTTCATACAATATAAAACTCTTCTGTTGAAATATATGATAAAGCGTATAATACATGGCAAAATCCGTATCACATGCCGTATCACCCTCGACCAATATCATCCCTCGGGCCTAACGGCCCTTGGGCTGATATTGATGTCTCGGGATGATACGACATATGATACGGATTTTGCCATGTATTATTCTCTATATATAGTTCAATTGTTTGTTTTAATATGTCTTTTGATCGAGCGAAGGTGGCTCGGGAGTCCTCCTCAATTTTGGATTTTGAAATAGCAGGTACAAGGGGACGACCATTTGATATTCTGGTGGGGGCCAGGAGGATTTGTTTTTGATCGGTTATTTATTTTTGTAAACTGAGAGGACAGATTATTTATTTTCTGCACTATTGAAGCAAGATTTTTCATTTTCATTAAAGCAAGGGACTAATTATCCATTTTTACCACTATATTAAACATACAATTTTTTAGGCCGAGATGTGGTGTGAGTGTCAAATGAGACAACTCTCCATCCAAATAACCATTTAAAAAAGGAAAACCATTAATACATGTATAGTCAAGTCATTGAGTACCATTTATTCAGAACTAGTAGATCATTATCCCCTTCAGAAATTTTAAGATTATAGATTTCATTCATAACCTCAGACACATACTTGTGTACAAGAGGACAATATATACAAACATTTTAAGATAATACATAGTGAGAAAGGACAAACGAAACACAAATACATAGAAATAAGTATATTATAAAAGACAATTGGTATAATTAGATTAAGTATTTTATAATTTTCTTAACAAACTGAATCATTTATATTCCCAATTATAGTATTATTAAGTTAATTTAGTTTGGTTTTACCTAGTCTCTTAGTCTACCAAAGGTATTGTCAAACCTATTTTGCCGAGCGGATCGAGGCAAAAAATTTTTGAAGGGTTTTGGAACCGCTGAAGGCCCAATAAGCTATAGACCTGCTGAGTTATTTATTTTCAACACATTGCAAGTCAGGTAATTTATTTTCAAACTGCCACAGAACAAACCATTTATTTTTGGGATTATCAAGGCTGAGTTATTTATTTTCAAAATCCTCCTGGCCCCCCCAGAATATCAAATGGTCGTCCCCTAACATTGGTCTAGATCTTTAATGAAATGTGCTTTTGAGAGTATCAATATAGTTTAGGTGTAAGACTTTTGGTGTAAATATAGAAAAATTGTGTTTTATCATAATTACGGCTGTAATTTCTCAAAACCACCTTAAACTTATTTGTGTTTGATTAATTTTTTTCTCTCAACTTTACCAAATAAGGGGAGATAAATCAATTAAGTGTAACTTTTATACTAGAAAGTGTTGTGAATTTACCTATTCTTATCTGTAGCAAGAAAACAAGTTCGGTGACACCATATTTTTTTCTTATCTGAGAGCATGTTATAAGAGCTTTCTTCTCACATTGTGTCTTAAAATTCCATCATGTAGTTTTCTTTTTATCAAGCACAATTGGGTTTTCCATGCATAATCTATACCAAATCTGACAATTTTGCTAAACCCGTAGCTCATGTAGCAATGTGTAACTTAAAAAAAAAAGTCCGGTGACCCATACTTTATATTATATTTTTGAAAAAAGCATGATAATAATTTCATTATGACAAATTATTAAAACAATCTATCAATTAAGCCATTTCAATTGATTCTTTCTGTGTTGTGATGTTACACTATTATTTCAGTTAGGGTGAAGATTGGTATACATATTATGTTAACATTTAAACCCGCTGCATTAGTTTGCACCTGTCCTAAATCAGGAGCCTGATGTTCAGTTGTTGTCGTTTTTATGTGGTTCATACGTGTTTCCCGCTTCTCTCTATTTTTATATAGATTCAGAACGTTGATTTGTCCGTCAAAGACCGTACGTTGGCCTATAATGGTATACTATACGAACTGTTGTTATGTTTAATTTAAACTATCAATATCAACTATTAATGTAACAATGAATTGTTATCAAATTGTACTGTAATCTCAAAGTGATGAAACCATATGGCACCGTCTATATATAGACTGAAGTGATACCACTGACAGTTGTATCACTTATCGCGATATATAATATGATAACCTGCTTGATTATTTTAGTGTAGAATAAAATGCTAATCTTTTCAGATGCCTTCAATTCCATGTACTCTCAATAATGTTACCAAAAGCTAGACATCTGGTAATAAAATGAATCAAATTTCCACCTTCTATACGACTCGTCGGTCAATTTAGTGTGTCTATATTGTTGGAACCAAGTTTTGCTTTCCTTGATTGTAACATGTAGGTTTTATTTAAATCCTTGCCGATAATAGCTCGTTTCGTTTCACCTTGAACGTGTTGAATATTAAAAGCCGAGTTCCAAACTGGGTGAGTTTCACCAATTTAAATCAAACTTGTATCTTGACGATTTAATGTTGATATTTGAGCTATTTCAGTTCTAATTTTATTGTTTTAAAATACTTATGTTGCAGATCTTACTGTATGCTTCCAGATCGTGTATTTTCTCTGAGTTTTTCTATTTTTGATTAGACTGATTATATTCCTGTAGAACATATACAGTTCTGTCTAACAATGCACCGTGACCTTGATTTATTTGAAGACAATACTGCCGCAGTAAAATTTCTTTCAATTTTTGATTTCTGCTACAGAAATAGAGGGGAGAAGATTCATTTGTCGTTTATGGAGCTCGGATGCAAGCGGAGCAACACCTTAAAGTGAGTATATCCGTATTGCGGCTGTTTTAGTTTGCAATAACTGACGGGTTTTCAGACAGGTTAGGTGGAAGTCAATCAGCGATTTAAGTTGTTCAATACTATAAAAGTATGAAGTGCAAAGTAGAGGTGATCAGTAATCAGATACATGTTTCGTTTAATGAAACCTGTTCTAAATAAATCATCATAGATACCAGGAAGTATTTACGCAAGACCCGCGTATTGTCTACAAAAGATTCATCAGTAACGCTCGAATCAAAAAAGTTAAAGCGGCTAAAAAGGTACGATGTTGAAGAGCATTGAGGACCGAAATTCATAAAAAAAAAATCAAATATAGCTAAGGTAATCTTTTACTCAGATAGAAAAACCGTAGTATTTCAAAAATTCACTATTTTGTTAACAGTTAATTTATCGTTATGACCATAACAAAAAATCATGTTAACACCGAAGTGCTGACAACTGGGCTGGTGATACCCTCAGGGAATATAAAACACCATTAGCAATGATGATTACACAACTAACTTCTTTATCATATGATATATAAGAAACCACAGTAACAAGAAAAATCAATGCCACAGTAATAGGTCAGTTTTCAATTCTAGTATATGTTCATTCATTCTGCAACGTTTCAATGATGTAGATTGAAAACTTTACAATTATTTGATTACACATAAAAGTACTGTCATTTTTCATTTTGCAGACCAAAAAAAATAAATAAAACCCCACTCAGTTCCCATGCAATTCTGTTAAAAAGTGCTCACAGAAACCTGTCTTCTTCGCTCTACCAAAACCACCCGACAACACCGTTATAAGATGAATCAGAGTCATGAGAAGAACTGATATGTGATTAAGTGAAGCATATATGTAAACGATACTGCATGCGAGAGCAATTCAGAAGACTCCAAAGACAATGTCAAACAGAAAAAACAACCCACATATACATTGGCTTCAAATGTGTTAGTTTGGGTGTTCCTGATAAAGTTCAAGTCAGTCAAGCGCTGCAGGTACACGATACAATTAAAGTATGAATACGTTATGAATAAATTAAGCATATCCTTCAATAAATTCAAAATATCAAAATATAATAACTATTCAAAATACCGATTTGTTTTGATTTAAACCAAGTTAAAGTATTATTTTTTAGCGCCCAATAATACAAACCATTAAAAAAAAAGACAAAACATAAACATACCATGCATACAACAAGCTTCCAAACAATACAGAAATGTGGTCAATATCAACTAAACAAAAATGCTGAAATAGTTTACAGTCTTTTGTGCAAATATAGATTTACTTTTAAAGTCTTTAACTTGTTATATGTTATGTACCATGTGAACTATAGTTGTCCCAACTGTTTTAATGACTCGTATGTAAACAAAACGCGCGTGTGGTGTGCCACATTAAAAGCCTGGTATCTTTGAAGAGTTTTTACATTGAATGACAACTAATCAATTAATATAATTTTATATTACCAAACCGAAATATAACACGAAATGCCCGTCTGTTATTTTGAAATTGTACTACCTACATTTATCCATAAGTCAAACATGTCAAAGGTTTCTGTTTCCCTTCATTGACTTTTTTACCTCTTAACTTTTTTTTTTTAATGTGAGGAACAAGAAATATCATGAATATCATGAATATGTCTCACAATGCTTTTTGTTTGATTTAATGGCAGATCAACAAAGCTTACACAATGTTACAGTCAATGTTTCTAGTATTTAAAAGTGGTATTATATCGGTTTAATCAATAACAGGATATAAATAAACGACAGGAATATAATGGACGAACTACCCATAATTCAACAAAATCTATTTTTGAATAAACTTCCTTGTATGATATCACAAATATCATAAATATCTTTTCTTTGTTTAACTAAAACCCTCTTATAATTGCATATATCAACTAAAACGTCGGAAGATATCAACAGAAGAACAATATAAACAACAGCAGATGAATAAATACACAACATCGGTTTTATTTGTATTCATGGAAAGCGACCAGAGCCAGCACTACTGAGGCATGTGAGGATCCATCTTAAATGTGCGTATAGGGGGCTAAGAAGACTGCTGATTTTCGATTTCCTTTATCAGATTTTCTCTGCAATAAGACAAATGTGAGACGCATTTGCATAATGAAAACAATTGATTGTGTATTCAAAGTATAGTGTGTCATACCAGATATTAGTATTTTTATGAAATATATAATAAGCGGAAACACAGCACACTAGAATGAGTACTAGCACACCTGAGTCACGGGAATTATTACGCCTTTATAAATGTATTGTCGAAACAGGTACAGGCGTTCTTACTGCTTTTGCTCAAAATAAACTTTTAGCAGCATACAACGGAAATATTAAACAGTTTCTTAATGACAAAAAAAAATGAACTATTTCATCTATGGCAATCTAAGAAGTTATCATGTTGTGATTGTCCACCAGCAGGTTACAATTTTAAACGAATGAGTCACATGGACAACTGGATATTCAAAAAGCTTTATGCTGATAATGGTCCTGAAAATAAGTCACACATTCTCCGTAATGGCAGAGATGTTATACAAGTGTGTCTTCACAAATATGTCACACAAAATATTGCGATTCACGAACTTGATATTAGTGCAATATCGTTTCTCCTTCGAAATTTGATAATATTGTCCGCAAACGAGACCACTACATTGGATATAATTACTACAACAAGAAGTAAAATTTGCCACGCTTATTCAATAAAGTGTTATCCTATGACATTATTGAATAGAACGTGGACTGAATTAGAAAACGCCTTAGTCGATCTAGCAGATCCTTCTTACAAAGTAATCATCCGACAACAAATCAAATACTTGCGCAAAGTTGATTTGGAGAAGGAAGAAATAACGAAATTAATTAGTAGTGTTGAGGAGGTAAATATATTAAAGATAATGTGCTTGATTCACTACAAAAAATATACCAAGGCTAGTTAGCCATCTTGCACTTCTATGGCTCTATATTTTATACTGTAACAAGACTGGTACTTTACTATTGCTCAGGTGCTTGCTTAACGAAAATCTTCAGGGATATGTCTTATGACCAGACCTGGATAATTGTAATCATAAATAAGCTGTATTCGATTACATTCTTTAAAGAAATCATTGTTATCATAAATCAGCTACTAGAATAACATATAATTTGATTTAATCAACATTTTCAAAATACCTTATAATCTTGATTACTTTTTGAATACATTGTGATTACAATAAAAAAAAACTAAACTCTATGTACAGTCTTTATATCTTGACATACAAAGATAACTTAAAATATCTTGACACATCTTACGATAAGGACCACGAGTTTGAGTTTAATTGAATAGTCGAAAAAAAATATGAAATCAGTATAATATTTATAACAATTTTTTTTTTTTTTTTTTTTTTTTTATATAATTGATATTTGAAGTGAAAGGCTTATCATTCTCTTTTGGTTTTTTTTTTTATCCAAAAGAAGACACACTATTGAATTCTGTTTCATTTTGATAATTTCTTTTTGTCATTGAACGTATGCCTTTGTTGATAATGTTAGTATAAGGGTATATTTATTTCATTTATTTACTTTGTTAAAAATTAAAGTTCCCAATTGAGCCTATGTAAAAAGTATAATACATATATTCCCAATTAAAGGATGCATATACTATAATGACTGTTTTATCAAGTTATACTTATCTATAACTCTGAATTATAATTATTTGTTAATATTCTAATTATTGCCCCCTTTGACTATTATGGTAACTTTAGAAGCCCCAGTTGACACATTTGAATTGACAAATTAAGGTCTGTTTGTATTACCTAAAGTGCGTAGTAGTACCAAGGCAATATGATAAAAGATACAGAAATAATAGTCATATCTATTTAATTTTTTTTTCAACCATCAATCTGTATATCTATTAGCCCTCTGTATATCTATTACTCCTCTGTATATATATCACCACTCTGTATATATATTACCAATTTGCATATCTTTCTTTACTCTGTATATCTATCACCAATAAGTACATCTATCACCACTCTGTATATCTTTCACCACTCAGTATATCTTTCACCAATCTGTATATCTATCACCAATCTGTATATCTATCACCAATCTGTACAACTATCACCACTCTGTATTTCTATCTCCAATCTGTAAATCTATCACTGCTCTGTATATCTACCACTACTCTGATATCTTTCACCACTTTGTTTATCTATTTCCAACATGTTTATCTATCACCCCATTGTATATCTATCACCACTCTGTATATCTATCACCACTCTGTAAATCTATCAACAATCTGTACATATATCACTACTCTTTATATTTATATATATTTAATAAATATTTTCACAAGCGACAAACAAAGACATCGTTCATTGTTTCTTTGACACCATGTTATCATTTTTTTTATTACAAGGTACAAAGATTTGACATTTTTTTCATTAATTCATTTTTCAAGGCCATACATTTACACTTTTATTACAACTACGAATCGAGATTATCTAGACTACAACAGGTATATGAATCTAAAAATCTACCACCACTCTGTTTATTGTTCACCAATTCGTATATCTTTTTTCAAACTGTATATCTATCACCATTCTGTATATCTTTTTTCAAACTGTATATCTATCACCATTCTGTATATCTTTTTTCAAACTGTATATCTATCAACATTCTGTATATCTGTTACCACTATGTATATCTATCATCCCACTGTATATCTATCACCCCTCACAATCATGACACCTGTAAATACATTTACCTGTAAAAATTCAACTTTTTGGGTCTAGATTTAAAACAGATCGAAGAGATTTTCTCCTGTTTCTTAAGGTTTAAGGCATTTAAACTCTGACTCATGTATTGAATTATTTTGAAAGCAAAATGAAAAATATGTCTTATCAATAAACATGATGAAATAATTGTTTTTTCCATAATTGAATCTTGCATTATTTGTGTATTGGAATACTTGATTTTCTTCTTTCTAGTGTAATCTCTATTTTGTTTACTGACACATAACGAAATAATGCAATAGTTTAAATTTAAGAGTTAAGTATGTTCAAAGTATTTGTTGTATATTGTATATAATCAGCCCTTTTGTATTTTACATTTTTGTTTAATCTATTCAACACATTTCGCTTGTCCAGGTGTCAATAAGGTGATGTCCACACCATGAGTAGTTTGATAATTGCGTGCCATATGCAGAATGTCGCCCTACTCTAAAAAAGGACTTTTTTTATATAAAATCTGGCAAACGATTGTCGTCCAATTATAACACTCGTTACATAGTTCTTTGGTATATTTAGAATCCGTAATAAACCTTAATTATCTGGAAAATGAGATAATGAATTATCTGACGCTATTTTTTATATAAATTATCTGGAACATGAGATAATGAATTATCTGGAAAATGAGATAATGAATTATCTGGAAAATGAGATAATGTATTATCTGACGGCATTTTTTAAATAAAATCTGGCAAACGATTGTCGTCCAATTATAACACTCGTTACATTGTTCTTTGGTATATTTAAACCTTAATTATCTGAAAAACGAGAGAACGAATTATCTGTAATTTAGATAATTAATTATCTGGTGATAAATTAGGATTATCTGAAAATCGTTCAGATAAACCTAGATTTTCTTAACATTTTAGAATAAACCGGGATTTTCTCAAAATAATGAATTTTATGTATTTTCTGAGATAAATTAGGATTTTTTTCAAATTTGAAATAAACTGAGATAATCTTAGTTTATCTGAGATAAACCGGGATCATCTCAGATAAACCTAGTAAATCAGATTAATTAATAAAAGTGGTTCAGGCATACCAGACATATAAGCGCAGAAATTTTGAAAAATCAGATTTGATTTTTGTATTTTTGTTCAAGATATCGAGCAATATTATAACAATTTAAGATATATTTTTCACTGGTACTGAAATACAAATACAATTCATAAAAACAAAGCTTCTTTAGAATTCTTATTCAATCGAAGTCAATATATTTCAGAGATTTATAATGACTAAGTGTAAAATGTTCATGAATATATGATGGTTAATCCTTGTGGTACACTAGATTGACGAAGTTTGAAGTTAATTTTTAATGACACATAACTAAATGATAATATTAAAAAGGAACTCCAAGGAAAATTCAAAATAGAAAGTTTCAGACCCATCGCAACAATATTTGATACAAATATTTAACAATACTTTTAGATATTTGAATGATATATTGGCTCCAATAATGACTTCAGTACTAGTATGTATACTAAAGAAATTTATCATGTTGAACTTACTTTAAATAAAGCTATTACTAACAATGACCACTGCCCTTTCCTCGATCTTAATGTCTATATTATTAACGGGGAGCTAAATACAAAAAAATATGATAATATAGGTAATACTCATTTATCAGAATTATATACATTACTGCGTATATTCTAAGTTTTTCTTTACTGTAAATTTTACCCCTCCCCTGTTTCAATTTTTAAAATAATTTGAAAACAAGACTTTAATTATTGCCAGCTACCGTAGTTGCATACATTCTGATAAAAAAATGCATATTATCTTTTTAAAACTGTTTTAATGACATATTAAAAGCATATCATAATACTATAAATGTAATGTTTAGCAGTCAACATTTAAGATTATATGAAATTTCCAATCAAATATCTGTCTCCAGTCCACATCTAACTATTTGCCTATTTGTCAATGAAAGTACACATTTTTTCCCCTCAAATGGTCAATTTAGAATTCTTGTCACAACAGTATCATCTGTTACCATATATGTGACACAATTTGGCTAATATATATACTAGAAGTGTACAAACAAAGCCATATTTGCAAAAGTTATATGTAGTATATGCAGATACCAGTCTGAGATACTAATTCACTTATAATAATAGAGATGACTGCTAACATCTGATTTTTGCATAACTTCCAAGCATAAATGGGACAATATCCCTAATGCGCCTAGAAATGAGGAACTGAAAAGCACGTGTAAACAAAAGTTCTCTGTGTAGTGATATTTGACATTTTTCTATGATAAACAAGTGACTGAACTTAACCATGTAATTTAGAAAGTAGAGGAACACGGAATAAATGTGTAAAATCTATGGACCTATTAAATGTGTTCAAAGTATTAAATTTTCAAAGATCTTATTGTGTTAAAAATTGGATGTTTTACCACGAGGAGCCGCATCACAAAAGGATACTCAGGGTTTGCTAATTTACGGAAAAAGTAATATCACTTAGTACCTCGAAAATTTAACCACATATGCCAAAATATCTCAGCTTCGAAACGAGCCATCACATATATCTAAGTTAACGATATGGACTGAGCAACAGAAGAAAACGTTACCATTACCGCCTATGGAGAAACCAATACGCATCTATAACCAGTTATTGTTTTCTATATAACGAACTTTAAAATCATAAAATCATAGCATTTAAAACTTAAATCATTTTTTTTATGACCCAGGGGGTAGGACATTTTCTCTGTGTATTTTTTGCCCCTGAGGCGTCAAATTCCCTAAATCATTCTGCTGTTGTTGTACACCTGACATGGTTCACGCATTTTTTTTGTGTAGAATTTTTGTCAAATAACATCCTTCTCAAAATTTGCTTCAGTTAATTATTTATAAAATTAACATCATTTAAATAATTATGTTGTTATTCATAATTCATTAATATCAGATGTAATCACGATTACTTGCAAATGTTATCATTAATCTAATTATTTACTTCTAGAAATGATGTTACCGTTATTAAAAGATACAGAAATAATAGTCATATCTATTTAATTTTTTTTTCAACCATCAATCTGTATATCTATTAGCCCTCTGTATATCTATTACTCCTCTGTATATATATCACCACTCTGTATATATATTACCAATTTGCATATCTTTCTTTACTCTGTATATCTATCACCAATAAGTACATCTATCACCACTCTGTATATCTTTCACCACTCAGTATATCTTTCACCAATCTGTATATCTATCACCAATCTGTATATCTATCACCAATCTGTACAACTATCACCACTCTGTATTTCTATCTCCAATCTGTAAATCTATCACTGCTCTGTATATCTACCACTACTCTGATATCTTTCACCACTTTGTTTATCTATTTCCAACATGTTTATCTATCACCCCATTGTATATCTATCACCACTCTGTATATCTATCACCACTCTGTAAATCTATCAACAATCTGTACATATATCACTACTCTTTATATTTATATATATTTAATAAATATTTTCACAAGCGACAAACAAAGACATCGTTCATTGTTTCTTTGACACCATGTTATCATTTTTTTTATTACAAGGTACAAAGATTTGACATTTTTTTCATTAATTCATTTTTCAAGGCCATACATTTACACTTTTATTACAACTACGAATCGAGATTATCTAGACTACAACAGGTATATGAATCTAAAAATCTACCACCACTCTGTTTATTGTTCACCAATTCGTATATCTTTTTTCAAACTGTATATCTATCACCATTCTGTATATCTTTTTTCAAACTGTATATCTATCACCATTCTGTATATCTTTTTTCAAACTGTATATCTATCAACATTCTGTATATCTGTTACCACTATGTATATCTATCATCCCACTGTATATCTATCACCCCTCACAATCATGACACCTGTAAATACATTTACCTGTAAAAATTCAACTTTTTGGGTCTAGATTTAAAACAGATCGAAGAGATTTTCTCCTGTTTCTTAAGGTTTAAGGCATTTAAACTCTGACTCATGTATTGAATTATTTTGAAAGCAAAATGAAAAATATGTCTTATCAATAAACATGATGAAATAATTGTTTTTTCCATAATTGAATCTTGCATTATTTGTGTATTGGAATACTTGATTTTCTTCTTTCTAGTGTAATCTCTATTTTGTTTACTGACACATAACGAAATAATGCAATAGTTTAAATTTAAGAGTTAAGTATGTTCAAAGTATTTGTTGTATATTGTATATAATCAGCCCTTTTGTATTTTACATTTTTGTTTAATCTATTCAACACATTTCGCTTGTCCAGGTGTCAATAAGGTGATGTCCACACCATGAGTAGTTTGATAATTGCGTGCCATATGCAGAATGTCGCCCTACTCTAAAAAAGGACTTTTTTTATATAAAATCTGGCAAACGATTGTCGTCCAATTATAACACTCGTTACATAGTTCTTTGGTATATTTAGAATCCGTAATAAACCTTAATTATCTGGAAAATGAGATAATGAATTATCTGACGCTATTTTTTATATAAATTATCTGGAACATGAGATAATGAATTATCTGGAAAATGAGATAATGAATTATCTGGAAAATGAGATAATGTATTATCTGACGGCATTTTTTAAATAAAATCTGGCAAACGATTGTCGTCCAATTATAACACTCGTTACATTGTTCTTTGGTATATTTAAACCTTAATTATCTGAAAAACGAGAGAACGAATTATCTGTAATTTAGATAATTAATTATCTGGTGATAAATTAGGATTATCTGAAAATCGTTCAGATAAACCTAGATTTTCTTAACATTTTAGAATAAACCGGGATTTTCTCAAAATAATGAATTTTATGTATTTTCTGAGATAAATTAGGATTTTTTTCAAATTTGAAATAAACTGAGATAATCTTAGTTTATCTGAGATAAACCGGGATCATCTCAGATAAACCTAGTAAATCAGATTAATTAATAAAAGTGGTTCAGGCATACCAGACATATAAGCGCAGAAATTTTGAAAAATCAGATTTGATTTTTGTATTTTTGTTCAAGATATCGAGCAATATTATAACAATTTAAGATATATTTTTCACTGGTACTGAAATACAAATACAATTCATAAAAACAAAGCTTCTTTAGAATTCTTATTCAATCGAAGTCAATATATTTCAGAGATTTATAATGACTAAGTGTAAAATGTTCATGAATATATGATGGTTAATCCTTGTGGTACACTAGATTGACGAAGTTTGAAGTTAATTTTTAATGACACATAACTAAATGATAATATTAAAAAGGAACTCCAAGGAAAATTCAAAATAGAAAGTTTCAGACCCATCGCAACAATATTTGATACAAATATTTAACAATACTTTTAGATATTTGAATGATATATTGGCTCCAATAATGACTTCAGTACTAGTATGTATACTAAAGAAATTTATCATGTTGAACTTACTTTAAATAAAGCTATTACTAACAATGACCACTGCCCTTTCCTCGATCTTAATGTCTATATTATTAACGGGGAGCTAAATACAAAAAAATATGATAATATAGGTAATACTCATTTATCAGAATTATATACATTACTGCGTATATTCTAAGTTTTTCTTTACTGTAAATTTTACCCCTCCCCTGTTTCAATTTTTAAAATAATTTGAAAACAAGACTTTAATTATTGCCAGCTACCGTAGTTGCATACATTCTGATAAAAAAATGCATATTATCTTTTTAAAACTGTTTTAATGACATATTAAAAGCATATCATAATACTATAAATGTAATGTTTAGCAGTCAACATTTAAGATTATATGAAATTTCCAATCAAATATCTGTCTCCAGTCCACATCTAACTATTTGCCTATTTGTCAATGAAAGTACACATTTTTTCCCCTCAAATGGTCAATTTAGAATTCTTGTCACAACAGTATCATCTGTTACCATATATGTGACACAATTTGGCTAATATATATACTAGAAGTGTACAAACAAAGCCATATTTGCAAAAGTTATATGTAGTATATGCAGATACCAGTCTGAGATACTAATTCACTTATAATAATAGAGATGACTGCTAACATCTGATTTTTGCATAACTTCCAAGCATAAATGGGACAATATCCCTAATGCGCCTAGAAATGAGGAACTGAAAAGCACGTGTAAACAAAAGTTCTCTGTGTAGTGATATTTGACATTTTTCTATGATAAACAAGTGACTGAACTTAACCATGTAATTTAGAAAGTAGAGGAACACGGAATAAATGTGTAAAATCTATGGACCTATTAAATGTGTTCAAAGTATTAAATTTTCAAAGATCTTATTGTGTTAAAAATTGGATGTTTTACCACGAGGAGCCGCATCACAAAAGGATACTCAGGGTTTGCTAACTGTGCACCACTTATTGCAGACCTCTTTTTGTATTGTTACGAGTTACAATTTATGACAAAAATAAGCAAAGACCCATCAAAACAACATCTGATAAACAAATTTAATAATACTTTTAGATATTTGGATGATATTTTGGCTCTCAATAATGACGACTTCAGTATGTATATTAATGAAATTTATCCTGGTGAACTCACTTTAAATAAAGCTAATACTAACAATGACCACTGCCCTTTCCTCGATCTTGATATCTATATCACTAACGGAAAGCTGAATACTAAAATTTATGATAAAAGGGATGATTTTTCATTTCCTATCGTTAATTATCCGTTTTTAGATGGTGACGTTCCCTTGTCACCATCTTACGGTGTTTATATATCTCAACTTGTACGATTCGCTCGTGTATGTAACAATGTTTTAGATTTTAACGAGAGAAATTTATGTATTACTGAAAAATTATTACACCAGGGTTTTCGATATCACAAACTAGTCAAAACATTTACTAAATTTTATCATCGGTATAAAGACATCATTCGTAAATATAGCTCAACATGCAGACTTTTTATACGTTCAGGTATTTCACATCCAATTTTTTATGGAAATATTCTTTATAAAGCACAAAGGTGTCAGTATTCACCTCATAAACTTACAAAACCTTTGAATAGACTTATTAAGAAGGGATATAATTACGATACTGTTGTCAAGTCATTAAAGATTGCATATTTTGGCGTTAATATTGAGTCACTGATAAGGTCTTTGCGTCGGAACTAAACACATTTATTCTAAAAACAGTTGTTGGCATGACACGGGTTATGTTCTTCTCATATATGTTATGATGGTATGATACTAAACCCCTTACGGGAAGGATTGTGCCTGATGTTCATATGATGAAATCATAATCTTTCAGTCAGTTTAATTGAAGTCTGGAGCTGGCATGTCAGTTAACTGCTAGTAGTCTGTTGTTATTTATGTATTATTGTCATTTTGTTTATTTTCTTTGGTTACATCTTCTGACATCAGACTCGGACTTCTCTTGAACTGAATTTTAATGTGCGTATTGTTATGCTTTTACTTTTCTACACTGGTTAGAGGTATAGGGGGAGGGTTGAGATATCACAAACATGTTTAACCCCGCCGCATTTTTGCGCCTGTCCCAAGTCAGGAGCCTCTGGCCTTTGTTAGTCTTGTATTATTTAAATTTTAGTTTCTTGTGTACAATTTGGAAATTAGTATGGCGTTCATTATCACTGAACTAGTATATATTTGTTTAGGGGCCAGCTGAAGGACGCCTCCGGGTGCGGGAATTTCTCGCTACATTGAAGACCTGTTGGTGACCTTCTGCTGTTGTGTTTTTTTATTTTGGTCGGGTTGTTGTCTCTTTGACACATTCCCCATTTCCATTCTCAATTTTACCTATAAAAACGTTTAAACCCGCTGCATTTGTTTGCGCCTGTCCTAAGTCAGGACTATGATGTTCAATAGTTATCGTTTGGTGATGTGGTGCATAAGTGATTCTCGCTCTATATAGATTAGACCGTTGGTTTTCCCGTTTGAATGGGTTTCCATATGTAATTTTGGGCCCTCTATAGCTTGCTGTTCGGTGCAAGCCAAGGCTCCGCATTGAAAACCGTACTATGACTTCACTTTAAAAAAAATGTTACATAGATTTGTCTCATTGGCATTTATACAACATCCTTTACATTCATAAAGCCTTTTTTATACACATACAAATTCAAATGTCAGGGTAATGTGCTTACGGAATTTATGTTTACTTAGATATATAAATACCTTACAAAAACTTTAGGCTTTGCATTGAAAAGGACATTTTTGAGAATAATTGCAATTGTATATGTCCTTTTTTTTTTTAGACATTCCGTGTTTTTTCGAGTATGTCCTTGTTTTATCGACTGAAATAAAACAAAATTGATATGGCTTTAAAGGTATTTTGATGGTACATTTATCATCCTGGTATCTATGATAAATTTAATTACAACCACTGGGTCGATGCCACTGCTGAGTTTTAATAACGCGAGGGTATCACCAGCCCAGTAGTCAGCACTTCTGTGTTGACACGAATTATCATTGATATGGTCATATTTATAAACCAGCTTTTGAATTTGAGAACTACTAATTATTTTCTACTTCACGAAAATATTATCGTAGCTGTATTTGGCAAAATAAGTACTTTTGGTCCTCAATGTTTGTCGACTTTGTACAATATTTGGCCTTTTTATCTTTTTGGGATTCGAACGTCACTGATGAATATTTTGTGGACGAAACGTTCGTTTGGCGTGAATATAAAATTTAATCCTGATATCTTTGATGAGTTTATTTGCAAATGAATATTTCTTCCTCATTGAATCCGTATTCATGTGTAATTCTAATTAACCCATTAGCTTGAGATGGCTTGTGTATGATAAATGTGTGTTAGGCTATTAAAAGAAAAGAATGTCAACATTGAAAGTGAAACAAGGGATAATCATTTAAAATAGAAAATTAAGTTATTTTTTTTTACCTTAAAATTGAAATCAAACAGACATAGACAGAAAAATCCATTGCACGAAGTCCATATATCTATTTATATTCATGTTAATCATTTTATTTGGGTATGCGACCGTCGATAGTTTACGGGGTCATCTTGATAGTTAATAAGATGGCGTATAGACTGAAATACACACGAAAGCTACATCTTATTGTGTACATGCCCTGTAAATTGTTTATTTTAGACTTTTTATAATTTTGATAATTGTTTTAGATTGTTATAAAGCCAATATGACAATTTAAGGTAAATCTCTGAACACGGAGTTGACAGCTAGTGCCCATTTAAGGTCTGGACCGACTTAATCATTTCTTTTTTACGTTTTTCCTTGAATTTAATCGAATACAAGGCAAATACTTGACATGGTTCCTTCCTGCACATTATCATTTATTATCGATAATACTTTTTATATATATATTTTTCAGCATAACCATATTTTTCATGTAGTGAATTTCTTTCGTTACATTTAAAACAATAAGCTTTATCAATGGGGCAATGTGGCAATGATATTGTGGCTTTTCTATTTACATGCAGTTATTGGTGAGGTCAATGAGAGCGTGCAAAAATCCAGCATGAATAATTTCCCTCTTAGGCAATATATACTATTTATATTTATTGATTAATTTAAAACAGTTAAATAGTCCAATTTCTACCTTTAAATTCGCCTTTTTTCAAAGCCTATTTTTCTAAAACAGAAAAAAGAAACAAACTGTATGACGCTTCTGTTTGCTCAAGATAGATGATATCGGACTGTAAACGGTTTAGGTTTCAAAGACTTGATCAACGTTAAGCGGATTTTATTATAATAATTAAAAGTAGAATATTTTGTATAGGTTTCATAACGAGTATAAATAGGATATTGCTAGATGTCACCTCGAGTTATTTGATTTTATTATATTGATAATAGAGCCTTGAAAGGAGGAATTTACCCAAAACACATGTCTTTGGAGCTAAAAATTTTATTAAATGTTTTCATCATATAAGCTCTGGATAACAAGTGGTCAACTTTCTGTAGAAGTGTTGATTCGATACTTTCACTATTCACGTTATTAAACAATCAATAATCAAGATATAAAATCAAATAGATTTTTAACTATGTTTGCAATGTCTCGTGCTTCAATGCAACGATGATCATAGGCATTGTTCGCAGTTCAGTTTACTTCAGCTTTGTGTTGTCTAAAAACAGTTTGTTTTGAAAACAGGTATTAAAGGAAGTGAAATCCAGCTCTAATAACAATGTGGCTTATCTCAATGGTATGGAAACAAGACTTATAAATAAATCAATAAGAAATACAGATGCTATCAACCGACATGTAACTGAAGAAACAAACTATTGTGCAGCACAAGCGCAACAAGCGCTCTCAGAAAAGATACAAAATACGGAAGAAAACTTACAGAAAGAGTTGAAAGAAGTGAAAAAATCTCAGGAAAACAGTTATCAAAAGATTGGAACCGAACTGCTTGAGACAAGATCAGGTATCAAGGAGGTACAGGAAAACCAAGAAAAAACACAAGGCAAGGATTTTTATGTTTTTTTTCATATTAAGTTTTGAAAGCTATGATGTTAAAAAAAAATCATATAGTCTACACAGGACCATTTTATATGCAACAACTGTTTAATTATTGATTTTTTTCACTGAATTTTTGAAAGTATATGTTGTTATTTTTGTTGTAAATTGTTTTCTCTAGTTTTTGGCTTAACTCAGTAGTGCAAGCAGTAGAAGCAATTGAAAGAAAAGAAAACTTTTGGTGCAGGATTGTCTCTCTGTTTAGAAAACCCATTGCTGGCCATCGTTTGTTTTCTGATCTTTGGTCGGATTGTTGTCTCTTTGACACATCCCTTATTTCCATTCCAAATTTTATCAAATTCTACGAATGCTTGTCTAAGATAACAATCACTGAACAACACATACTATGAATGTTTAATCATATGCATTTGTTGAATTTGAAGTCTATTTCAGTTACGCTGGTAGAAATGTCACGAACAATAAAGAAATTAGAGATGCATGTGAAGTATGACAGACCTAACGTACTTATTCCAGAGGAAGCATGTTCAGGTATGATATCTTTTAATGCCAGTAACTCATCAAATATATTATGTTTTTGATATCCAGCATGTTGTGCATTTTTAGAAAGGAAGACAATAAAAAAATGTTATATTTTTTACAAATAGCAACAACATATACATAACTGAAAGATAATATTATTGTGTATATGATAATTGTATAAAAGATAATTACCCTTTTAATTTTAGATGCAATGGAACGTCCTGTCCTGTGGCAAATAGCAACTCCTGAGCACTGGAACCTCGAAGCTGTAGAAGCAACTCTACGAAGTCCATCACAGAAAGCTGAACCGTTCAAGATAAAGTTTGTGAAGAAAGGCTCCTTGATTATGTTGACAACAATAGCAGCAAGTGTACTTGGTGATTCTAAAGAATTCGAAACTGCTGTCATGTCATTCCTTACAAAAATGATTGAAGACTGTGGTATCAACACAGAAATACCTAGCCGAGTTGACGTTAAGCTTCATATATTGAATGCTAATGAAGGTTTGTAAAATTATTCACTTATGTACTCAAACCCTGATGATTGCATTACTTAGACCTCGAACAATTGCATGCTATTAAGGTTACACGATACCGAATGGCATATCTCCCGAATTCCAAAATTTTTGGCATACGTGTACTTTGAATCGAGTTACATCGGAATATGAAATAAAAAATAGGGGTCACCATTTTTGATTTTTTGTAATTTTCATAGGAAAACGTCAATTTTGGCGACAAATTTACTTAGGTATATAGGGGAAATGCCTTTTTTTTCGGCTTACCTTTTTAGATTTTCGAATGGATGGCTATTTTCTTATATACGGAGAAAAACAAAAAACTAACATAATATCCAGGATTGCATTGTGAATCCATACACGTATAAAAACTCTTATGTCACCATCCTTGTTTTTGAAATAAATGGCTTCAAAGTTGGGCGATAGGCCTAGAATTTGACCAAAAACGTGTGACGTTATGGTGAAGAGAATATAGCGTCATTCCTTTTCAGAGAAATGGAGAAAAAAATATGTGTCAGGATGTGAATGAGTGAATTTTATTTTCATTTCCCCTGTCGTAAAGTTCCTAGTAATACAATATAAAATTCAACTGAATCAGATATAATTTTATTTCGTCCTGCACATGGAATTTCACGCATATAAATTAATATTAATCTCGTCTGATTTTAACATCAAACAGGTTCCATGTGAATCTTATAATAATAGTTCATGTATAAATCACCGGAATTTTGTACACGTTAAATTCACGTAAATATTTGAAACAAAATTATTTGAATAATATTTTTGTTCTAGATGAAAACCAAAAAAAAACCTTCAGATTGTTGTTCAGTTTTCGTGAAAATTAAATGAAACATTTCACGTGAGACACATCCGAATTACTGATTTTTAACTCCATCATATAAGACAATGGTGGTATCGTCACTGCATCTCGTGATGCAGAATTATAGAAATAAAAAAAAAAAGATTCATTTGACAGTTTTTTAATTGCTCGGTTTGATGGTTGTTTAACGTTCAGTGGCAAATAGTTCATGAATGTTCGAGACGATACAATACAATTTTGAAAACAGTTGTTTATAGAAGACACTTCTTGATGCACCAGTCCAAAAAGGTTAAACATTCTGTTATTTGTGAAAATTATGAGGAAAATAATGATTCTGATAAAATACAAATTTCAAAAAATAAAATAACAAAACTCTAAGAAAAATTCAAAACGAAAAAAATCCCTTATCAAATGAAAAAATCAAAAGTTGAAAAACATCAAAAGAATGATAAACAGCTGTGATATTCTTGACTTGGTACATACAATACATGCAGTGCAGTATACTCTGCTTGGTGTAAATGTGTTACTTGTTTCCTCGGCAAGTCGGACAACCATGGCAAACTGTTAATCTTTTCACCACCGAACACCACCGAACAACCCACAAATTAAAGTTTACGTCTTTTTTTGTTATAACATAAATATATATGTATAAATGTGACCTAAATATAATATGTTAAGCTATCAATTCTACAAATATCAACATCGAACAGACAAAGAAAGTCACTCAAACGTCCACCACTGGACACCTCAAATATATGTTTTCTTCATTTTACTTATTCTATTATAAAATAGATATACCAATAATAAGAAAAGAGACAGTGTTAAAATCATGTACAAAATTTTAAGTATTAATATATAAGTATAATAGTACGAGGTAATAGATGTCAAATGATACACACAATGTAATCCGGAAAATAGTGATGAATCTGGAGGTTTTCTGTATATTGATTATCGACTTTTTCAGAAAAATGATGCACATAGAAATAAATTAAAAAATGTTAAATTTTATGTAATTTGATTGATTTTATCGTTTTATTAAATAAAATCACTGATTTTCTTAGTGGTTGATGTTTTTTTGGGTGTTCGGTGGTGTGTGGTAGTGTTCGGTGGTGAAAAGACCCACCCGTTATATTCCGCTTACTACATAAGTAGGAGAGATCGATTACCGGGAGGGACTGAATTATTCGAGTTAGAAAACTGTGCTCAAAATTTCACAAATTTCAACATTCTGTCATTTGTGAAAAAAAAAAAAATAATCTTGAAATCATATATGCATTCTTTATATAAGTAAAACTACTGCGAAATTTGAAAGTTCCAGCTTGAAATTCAACCTGTATCAGATGTAATCCGGAGTCTGTACTCTATGTGCCTTTTTATTTTATCAAAATACCTAATCCAGTAACCTGTCATGATTTTTTGTCCTTGTACTTTTACAAATAGAGTCTCATGTTACCCCACTCCCATAATGAGCAAGCGGTACCGTAGATATGTAGTTTTTCTTTTCGTAACTGTTCAATTTTGGTCTTCCTCGTGGTATGCGTTTAAACTTTGTCGATTTCTTTGAAAAAAATACAGGTAATGATTTAGATTTTAACAGCTAAAGTTGCAAGTGACGGGTGTAAATTGTAGGATTGATTGCTTTGATCATCGGTTGGTGTACGTCCAGTGGAAAATATTTCATGCATGTTCAGGACGGGATCAAGTTAACAATAAATACAATGTGTAGGTTTTGTAAGAGAGGGAGGGCATCCGCGATGATGGTCTGGAAAATGTTAACTGACGCTTTACATGTATATATATGCTGGTATACTTATTCTTAAAACTAATTTTAAATATGAAACTTTCCGGGCCTTTTCCGATGCTTCGTATATGAGCAATATGCCCCTCAGAGCCCTAAAAGGTAATTTGTTAATTTTCTTTCAGTCGTTTTGTCTCCCAACTTGTACATATACACTATTTCCAACTAAAAAAAAACAAAAAACGAATACTCATTCAAGCGTAAATTCACACAAATATAAAATCTAAACGATTTCAAGATCTAGTTTGTTTACATTCTCTTACCGTTTGAAAAATAAAAAGTCAGTCGTTTGCATGAAAATTTTTAGAAAAAAAATATAACAGAATCAGGGAACACGGAACCGGTCTGACTACAGACATTTCCAACTATCAACTTGCGTTTGTAGACGCAAGTGGATACTCGGGGCTGGCTTTACTCAAACTAACGGAACCTCATTTTTTTATTTTCTTTCTGCCGAATCAAGTGCCCATGTATTTCTCTCAGCCTTCGATAACTTTCGATAGCTTTATTCCGATGTTCCTGTCCGTCCTGAGTAGACATAGTTTATACGATTACAAAGCTGACACTGTATCTTAAAATATTTCCAAAACTATATCAAATTTACTCTGTACAGACCAATGAATTTCAGAGACTGTTAACATTTGAAACACAGGAAAAGTTATTCCGCTAAATAACCACTTTGTTTACGTTCCATACAAAACAAACTATTTTCTTTACAATTTTCAACGTGTGCTTGTATTGTGCTTTCCCCCTAATTATATCCGTATTCTTATCCAAATAAATGCAGAGAAAGTGTCGTCGCGTTATTGTTTCATTAAAGTTTAACGCACATATCATTTCATTCTTGATGCGAAAATTATAAATAGTTCAATTTTATTTGACTCTATCACTTGATTTGAAAAATAGATAATGGTAGATGGGGTCACCGTGCTTGAATTGAAATCCTTACAACATGTAGAATTTTTTAATAAGTTGTCAAACTGTATTTTTTTCATCGTGCTATTTAGAAAAAAACTTTAAAAGAATAGGTCACAGGGCATGTTTTCAAGCTACGGGCTGTGAAAAATTGACAGATCTCGTATAGATTGTGCATGGAAAACCTCAATTCTGAATTAAGGTAAAAGAACATGGTTATTTAGTTGCTATGCAATAAGCACAATTGTAGTGATTTTTAACGTACAAAAGTTTAAAAAAAGTCAAACGTTATATCAAAGATAAGAGTTTGCCACAAAAAAGTGAAACAGTTTCAATTTGTTTCTTGTAGTGTCTATAAGTTGTGAACTTCCACTAGGAGTACGGCATGAACAGACTTCAGGTAAAGTTAACACTAATTTCAATCTGATAACAACATTGAAGACTCGTAGACTTGTTTGGTTATTCTTTTTATTTATTCCAGGTCAGCAATGTAACTTTTATTTTGTTCTTGTAAAATCTTATCAATTATATATCTTATTCGGTTACCTCTTAGCAAATTGGTTTGCAAAAATCAAATATTACTTTCTAAGCATATAATTTTGATACACAATAGAGAAAGACAATTTTATCTCATGAATATTAAAATTTGCATTCCGTTCGTTTCATTTTGTGACTATCGAATGTTAATTAGCTATCAAAGTTAGTCATCGGCACGCTTATGGATACGTTGATACATTTTTAACGAACCCGTGCTAAAGGAACACAGTCAATTAATAATTTAATAATTACTGATGTTAATCTTTATAATTGCACATATAGCGTTAAAACTTTAAACACCTATAGATTATTTTGTTAAAAATCGTGTATTTCCCCTTTGTAATGTTACATGATGTTTGAAATAAGATTTTGAAAGGTATCAACATTCCCAACGATAAAGAATTCAGTAACTTTTTTTTATTCATTGTAGAAACTAAATCAATGAGTAAAGATTCACCATGTTCATGAATTGAAGAAGAACCAACAACTGTGTCATGCTAATTAGAATGTCTAAGTCAAGGAAGCTTAATGCTTTATAGTTCACCTTTTATTTACAGGGATTAAGAAGGAAATAGCTGAATCGGTGCCTACTGATGTTGCTTTTTTTAATGGTGACGACATAAAAGAAATTCAATGGGTGCAGAATGTGTCGAAAAAGCTAAAAACAAAATTTGATGTTAACTGTGCTATCCTTTCTAAAGATTATCTGAACGGATTTCCACTAAGGAAAAGCCTGGGCCAGTATGTTCACATGTTTAAAGCAGTCATAGTGACAATAACAAAGGAAAATCATGAACTATATGATTACTTTATAGAAGATAATATGTTAGTTATAGCTGTCGAATTAGATTACATAAGTGAAGTTCGTTTGAATTTACGAAAATGTCAGCACATCAACTGTACAACCTGTGAGCATCTTTGGTTTCCACAACTTATGAATATTTTGAAGACTATGTTTTCAGGTAAGTTATGTCGAGTTCAAAACGATTAGCATTTTCATCGTATTAAAATTCGCTTCATTAATGAGGTAGAAATTATCAAAAAAAAATCCGTATAAATGGCAAGCAACTTTTATTGGAAGACACATATTTTTCGAGTTATTACTAGATAGTTAAGAAAGCTTTTTAACACGTTAGAGACAACAAAATATCACAGACGATACATCCTTGTTTATCACAAGCAATATTACAATTGAAATAAAGATGATACGGAAAAAACAATGTCCGCCTTAAAAAAAGTTAAAAAAAAATATTCTGCATACGATGAGACTGTACTTTTTACATTCTCGAAAGTATGTATGATTAACCATTATAAATTCTTGATTTATACCACATATGGGACAAATCAGATGACGTTTGTGATTGAAATTTTCTATATGAATTAAATGATAGTTATCAAAGGTACCAGGCTTATTTTTTGATACGCCAGACGGATGATTCTTCTGCATAAGACTCATTAGTGACTCTTAGATAAAAAAAAGCCAAACAATTATAAAGATGAAAAGCATAGAGGACACACAATTCCAAAAAATATGTGCAAGCACGAACAAGGTAATTAATGAAACTCAACATATACCCTCTCAAAACTTACTATAGAGGAAATCCTGGATACTCATAGGTCTGTTCTATGTTCCTTTGGAATTTCAACCAAAAATGAATAACTTGATCTTCCATCACTGTATTGGATACCTAAACTGCATAAGTGTCCTTACAAACAACAGTATATTGCTGGATCTTCCAAGTGCTACACGAAACCTCTTTCTTAATTATTAACAGCAATTGTATCAGCAATCAAAGCCGGGCTCCACAGTTATTGAAAACTGCCCATTCTAAAGATGGCGTGAATCACATGCTGATACTTAAAAAAATTCCAAAGATCTTTAAGGGGAACATACAGTCTTACTCTATTTCACCTTGCAATAGTATTAACACATTTGACTTTTTAACACTTTATACAATTTTTCCATATTTCAAACTAAAACAAAAATTGAAAGAGCTGATATTGCGTTGTTTCCTTAAAAGGAATGGCCAACTTAGATACAAGTATCTTGTCTTAGGGAGGATAAATCATACTGTGTAAAGGATCACTCTGAAACTGCATTATCACGATGCTTGATGTATTGATTGCCAACACATTTGTTTTGTTAGGCGGACGCGTTTTTAACAGACTGTCAACATTCCTATGTAAACCAACTCTGCATCTCTTCTTGCCGATTAGTTTCTTTATTATTATGAAGTTGATTCCATACAGGAACTTTTAAGAAGTGAGTAATGTCCTTTAACTTTACTATCCGCTATATAGATGATGTTCTCCCACTAAATCATTCAAAATTTGGTGACCATGTTGAACGCATCTATCCAATCGGAC
This sequence comes from Mytilus trossulus, assembly GCF_036588685.1. NCBI lineage: Eukaryota > Metazoa > Mollusca > Bivalvia > Mytilida > Mytilidae > Mytilus > Mytilus trossulus. The sequence goes on along the minus strand of NC_086383.1, from coordinate 14,689,596 downwards.
TAGATATAAAGGATACTACAGATAAAGTTAAGTCGGCCTCATATCTTGACTTACATACTTTATGACAAAAGAGATGATTTTAGCTTTCCAGTCGTGAACTTTCCATTTTTAAGTAGCATCATTCCAGCAGCACCTGCACCTGCACCTGCATCCTGGGTATATATCTTTCAATAATACGATATCCCTGTGCTTGTATTACCTATCATGATTTTAATGATAGAAAGTTAATGTCACAAGGAAGCTATTTAAACAAGAGTTCCAAATGGGGAAGTTGAAATCATCCCTCCATAAATTTTACAGAGAAGGGTGACCTTTATGGAATAACACAGATGGTATCGAATATGTTCCTTACGTCGTAACTACAAACCCCCTCTCCTTCTTCTTAATGAATTTGACTCACCGAATTCGACAATTAACCGGATTTGTTATAACATGAGCAACAGTTTCGATTTATGAGTTTGACTATTCCTCTAGTATCTTTCGTCCCAATTTATTGTGCCGGACAAGTAATAGAATGACAAAAAGTAAGCTTATTTTCTTACTATTACCGAAACTCATACTACTAGAATGGTGATACCCACGAGGACTAACAGTATATACATAGTAGATATATCGATCCGGTTAAGAAATAACATTTAAATTTTCGAAAGACCAATAATTTTCTTATCCCGCGAATATATTTCATTAGCCGTATTTGACACAACATTTTGGAATTTTGAATCTTCAGTGATCTTCAACTATGTCTTATTTGGCTCTATAAATATTTTGATATGAGCGTCACTGATGAGTCTTGTGTAGACGAAACGCACGTCTGGCTTACTAAACTGTAATCCTGGTACTTTTGGTAACTATATATTCAAGAAATAAACAAATTTAAATGCACCAGACGTATCCCTGAAGGCTTCATTTCAATTAAAAATATTAATCACTCATAGAAAAACGTGTCCTGAAGTGAATTTCTCGGATAATTTTAAATCTGGTGTACACAACTTTTAGGTAATGTCAATATCAGTTGTTTTTGTTAATATTTCTCGGATAGACAACGGTTGTAGCGCCATTTACCATCCCTTTTATACGGGAAAATTTTCATATTCTCGGTTTTCAAGCATTTAAATCCACAAATTTTACTTTAATTTTGAATGTAACATGTCTTCTGAATGGCAGAAGTTGTTCTGTTTATCAGCTCTTAGACATAATTTTGTCAGGTGACCTCAACTTCATCAACATTTGTTCATGGTCTACTCTGGTTAAAATGGAATTTAAGATTAAATTGGTACTAAAAAATTGAATTATAAGAATGACTGTAATATATTCTAAATAACATAAAACAAATGTGATGAACACTTTCAAATAACCTGCTGTTACAGTTCTTTAAATGAGTTATCGCCCTGATAAATATTTGGTCTTTTTTATACATGTAATAAAGCATTATAAGGGAAATAAAAATACTTAAGTAATTAGTAATACACATTCAACTCATTTTTAGTAGGGTCTCTATATTATTTAACTGATGTTTGATGAATTAACTATATGACCAAACTAAGGATAAAAAGAAATGCTAAATTATCGAATAGGTGAAGCTGTAATTAAGAAAAAGGAATATCAAAATAACATACGAAGATAGCTATAGCGTAAAGACATATTAAAAATCCACCATCGGTAAATATTTAAAAATACATTTAGTACATATCACTGTACGGTTATTTGTATAGTATTTTTTTTTATTTGCTCAGGAAAAAAAAATCTTTGTAAACACAAAGCCATAATTTAAGTTCCCTGTTTAGCAAAATTAGTGATTTTATACTTCTGCTGCTGTTTCTTAATTCTTTATTCAAAGCAAAACGTAATGAAAACGATAATTAAAGCACTCATGAACATACAAATAAAAAAAAGACGGTTTGATTCATAATCCAAATCCTCCAATCCAAAACTACTAACAGCTTTTGAATATCCTTGAGTATATTGGCACCTGTGTTTATATGTTTTTTGATAATCATAATGAAATAGACGGCAACACGGATATTTTAGTGACTTTACTAAGTCGTGTCACCATAACTTTAGACAAATTTAAATCATTACAAAGAAACAAAATTTAATATTGATCTTTAACACGGCCGACACTCGGCTAACCGAGAGATAGGTCGGTTAATCTATATTGAGTATGCGGCTATATCGGCGGTGAGTCTGTTTATCGGGTTGGTTATACGTCTGTTAAGAGTAAAACTCACAATTTAATGTTAAACTGTGTTAAATATACAGATTTTTGGTTCATTATGAGAATCACATCAAAAAAAGAAAAGAGTCTGACAAAATGATATATATCATAGAACATTTTCCACCATTAAAAATGCATAGCCTGCGCAATTTTAAGTAAAACGAAAAGGCGTCGCGCAAGTATGTGGTTTTTATGCTTGTACGCATAGCAATATTTTAGTTAAAAGTCCAAATTTTTTTTTTAGATATGATTTAAAGGACACAAAGTAGTACATTGGTTCTAAAAAAATCAATTGTCATTGATAAATATTTCATAATTGTTATATAAGTTGAGTTATACCACATTTTAATGAATATTAAGGGAATACAGTCTGTTAATGGGTTGGACAATTTAAATCGTGTCAGTAAAGAGTTATTTAGCCAAGACAATAGTCTTACTACCTTGAGTTTATATTTTCACATTGAAAAACATGAGATGTACTTATGACGAAAAAATTACAATACGGTGCAACAGTATCCTTATAGAAAGAGCACTTTTATTATATCTTTTTTTCTCTGCATTTCATTAAAAAGGTATGTCACTTCAAATTAGCGTTATATGAACTGATTGGCCGTTTGAATTCACATGAATTTATTATTTACTCCAAGTTATCAATCAGCCTTATTTTTTTGTCTGTTCACCGTCTGTAACATCTACATGTATGAATCTGTTATGTGTTGCAATTCAGCTGGTTAAATGCCATGTGTTTTCATTGAAATTCTAAGGCTTTTTTTACCTTAGGAAAAGATTACCTTATGCCGGCGTAACACATTGGCGGATAGACCAGCGTGCATCACACGTACAGAGAAAACTGACAAAGTCGGTATACGGTTAGTTGCAAGCAATAGAAACGCTTAGCAATCGTTCAAAGCTCGCATAAGTTTGAAGTACGTCGAAATACAAAGGTAAAATTGAAAAAGGAAATGGGGAATGTGTCAAAGTGACAACAACCCGACCATAGAACAGGCAACAGACAAAGGCCACCAATGGGTCTTCAATGTAGAGAAAAACTCCCGCACCCGTAGTCGTCCTTCAGCTGGCCCCTTAAAAAATATGCATACTATTACAGTGATAATGGACGTCATAATAAACTCCGAATTATACACTCACGTTACGCACGTTATTGCGTCAATACCGTGTAATCAACCAGTCCACACTAATAAACAGCTTTTCTATTAAATCATAACAGTGAAGTTATATAAAACTTATATCCATAGACTAGACAGGTAAATACTATTCCGAAAAAAAGTACAAATTGTTTTATCATATTTTACTTTAGTCTAAAATAAGGACAACATATTGACAAAACGTCAAAAATATGCGTGTCAGACGTAACAGACTATACGCATAATCACTTTAGCAGGGGTGTTTGTGTTCTTCAAAATAGTGTTATATCCACGAAAATTCGAAGGAATGATATGCTTCATATATAGAATATAACAATGTTACTGGATATGTGTTTCTGGTACGATTAACGCTATTTTTTGGCAAAAAACAAATAGTAATGATTAAGAAGGGATATAATTACGATACTGTTGTCAAGTCATTAAAGATTGCATATTTTGGCGTTAATATTGAGTCACTGATAAGGTCTTTGCGTCAGAACTAAAGACATTTATTCTAAAAACAGTTGTTGGCATGACACGGGTTATGTTCTTCTCATATATGTTATGATGGTATGATACTAAACCCCTAACGGGAAGGATTGTGCCTGATGTTCATATGATGAAATCATAATCTTTCAGTCAGTTTAATTGAAGTCTGGAGCTGGCATGTCAGTTAACTGCTAGTAGTCTGTTGTTATTTATGTATTATTGTCATTTTGTTTATTTTCTTTGGTTACATCTTCTGACATCAGACTCGGACTTATCTTGAACTGAATTTTAATGTGCGTATTGTTATGCGTTTATTTTTCTACATTGGTTAGAGGTATAGGGGGAGGGTTGAGATCTCACAAACATGTTTAACCCCGCCGCAAGTCAGGAGCCTCTGGCCTTTGTTAGTCTTGTATTATTTTTATATTATTTTCTTGTGTACAATTTAGAAATTAGTATGGCGTGCATTATCACTGAACTAGTATATATTTGTTAAGGGGCCAGCTGAAGGACGCCTCCGGGTGCGGGAATTTCTCGCTACATTGAAGACCTGTTGGTGACCTTCTGCTGTTGTTTTTTATTTGGTCGGGTTGTTGTCTCTTTGACACATTCCCTATTTCCATTCTCAATTTTATTCATATTAGTCAGATTTTGGAAGATATTAAGTTATCAAAATTTATAGGTTTTAAAATATAAGATTATATGATATTTCGTTTGTGTAAATTCGGCTCACATTTTGGCATACATAGACCATATCAAAATCGATTTTTTGGAGCACTCACACTACATATCAAATTTCGACGTTTTTTACAAATAAATTGTCATTTGCGACGTTATTTATTAAAAAATTTGATTAGTTGCATGTTAAATAGTCCTTTTCAGTAATTGTGCCTTAACTTTACAAAAGAGCTACATACTTTTTGATAGTCAAAACGACTTCGTTTTCAAAGAAATGAAATGTCTTGCAAGTTTGTCCACTGGACGATTTTCGCACGTTTTCAACGTTGTCGATGCGGGGTACGCTATTTATGGTGGATCATCTGTATATAGTTCCTTATATAGAATTTTCTTGATAGTCAGATACTATCAGCAAGACCACAAAGCATCATAAAAAATAAATCCGATGACTGGGTTTGTTCGTTTAGAAGAGGTTCTTAAGTTGTGAAAATTTTTTTTTTATCACAAGAGGATGACAAATCATCTTTATCTAATTTTCAAATTTGGGAAGCGTAAACTGACTGCAATTTTTTATTTTATTTATCTGCAATAAGATTCATGTACAAAGAATTGAAAGTGAAAATAAAATAGGACCTAAAGCGTTGCTATATATACCTCTCCACATCATACAAGGCTTGTAATCATATGAGATGCATTATAATTAACATTTTTTTTCTGACAATCGATTCATTTCATAATCTAATTGTATCGCTATTAAAGAAAGTATAGTGAATTATATAAGCAAGACCCGTAAAACTTGTTATTCTCGATAAACTTTTTATATTAAAGCCAAATATATATCCTCCTTCTTTTCGAATCTAAATGTGAAAACATTGCACTTTAATACGTTTTATGTCAATCTCTGTAGAGAGTCTCATTGGCACTCATCATACCGTATATATCTTCTCATTTCATAAAGATATGCATTACCCAAATACGATATATTTTGTTGTTTGTTGCTTACGTTACCTTCATTTGGAAATATTCGATGTATATTCAGTACAACAAAACATTATAAGACGTATCCATATTGATGTGCAAAACAAAAATTGCAAGCGAAATACAAAACGTATCCCAAATAATCGGCAATCGCCGTAAAACGTAAAAATTTGACGTTACCATTTGAGACGCAATATCGTGCTTAACGTCACAAGAAACTTAAATTAAATACCATACAAGACTAACAAAGGCCAGAGGGTCCTGACTTGGGACAGGCGCAACATTGTTGAAGGGATTAACATGTTTATGGTCCAAGGACACAGTTATCGCCCTTGGTTTTCGTTGTCTACGAATATAGTCCCTAGTGTAAACAGTGTATAACTTGCATGTTTTATTTAATATACTTTCCCAATTTATTTCTTAATATTAAATGCATGATATATTAAGTTGGGGGATGTAATTCCATGTCAAAAAAATTTTGGTGCTAAATCTTTCTGTTAAGTAGTGAATTGGTCCAGTTCTAAAAGGTCAAATTTTATCATGTCTGAAGCTGACAAACTGAATTTTACACCCCCTTAAGGTGTAATGCCACCAAATCATGGTACATCACATCCGGTTGCATACGAAAGTAGGTCTAAATAAATATTCCCTTGAATTTGACCGTTGTAGGTAATTAATCCTACATTTTATTGCAGTAAAACTATTTCTGTGTCATAAAGATATGTCTTGGGTATTTCAAAACACCATTATTTTTTAATTGTGATTTCTATAGAACATTTTGTAATCTTGAGGTTACATGGTGACTAAACCTTGTACACAGATAGATAAAGGGGAGAAATTTGATTGGTTAACTTCCAATGATGGTTTTTTTCTTATATGCAATGCAATTTCATGTGAAACTTTTTCTATAGAACTGGACAGGATAAAACTTTACTCATGCCAAGTATTTCTTTATTTGAAACAAAGATAAATTCTGCACAATTTTTTGAAAAGTGCAAATTTAACAAAGACTAATAGGGGAAAATCAATGGTGGTATTACACCTTAACACAGAATTGTCAATATTTTGAGTTAGAGCTGGTAGAAGTTTCTATAATTGTGATAGTATTTGTCTCACTGGTAGTACACTACACTGTAAAAAGCTTTTTGAGAAAGAGCATGTGCCATTTTTTTAATTTGAATTTATTGTCTAAAAGAAATGCACTACGAAATAACTGTGTTCTCGGGCCTTATGAGATATCAACCCTCCTTCTATACCTCTAGCCACTGAAGAAAAGTAAATACGCTTGATGAACGATACAACCCGAGGAAATTTTTATGCAGCATAAAAAACATACGCCAACATACGTTTCTTGAATCCTGGATAAACGCTTAGCTTTAGGTACGCTTCTAGTACGCCCAATACACGCTTAAAGCATATTCAAGTCAATGATTTTTAACACGCCGGAGCTATACGCTGATGTTTGACGCCGGTATTAGTTGTATTTCCTCGATGCTTTTCAACTTTGTTTTTGGCCTTTTAAACATTTTTTTCGAGCGTCACTGATTAGTTTTTCGTAGACGAAACGCGTGTCTGGCGTAAATATAAGGCGAAAATATCAAATTTCAATCCTGGTATCTATGAGAAATTTTATTTCCGGTATGTATTTTCCTTTGTACCGAGTCATCATTCTCATTTTCTATTGCCTAAGGAAATGTCTGTACCAAGTTCTAAACCGTGGTTCTAAACAAGAAATAGACATTAGTAAGTTTTTTTTATAGTAGTGTTGGGTTGCTGATTTAATGTGGGACAACAAGACAATTTTATATCCCTGTAAATCACAATAAATGCATAATATTAATTTTATATTTGTCTATATGTGTTTGCATTATAAACATACTTCAGTTCATTGGATAAAAAAAATCAAACCATTACGAAGTTTATCTCTGATTTATGTACTTGTTAACTATATAAATGACAAAGTGGTGCCATTCATATCAATGAAACAGAATCCACATGATATATGCGACCATTATTTGGTGAAATTAATATTACTTTGATTTTACACTTTTTAAAATCATTTCTATCAATTTTCAGATTCCATTGTCTAAACTGTTCATGTTTTTTTTTCATTTATTCTAGCCACTAATCTTGAGCCTATCTCTTTATTCAGATAACACCCCATATAGCAATTAAATTATACTTGTAATGTCATTCATAACTCTTAACAGACCAATTAACAGACCGAGTTTTATACATCCGACCCATTAACAGACCATATTTTTTTCAAAAATTGATTTATGTCACCAAAATACAGTTTTTCGTGTAGATTTGGCACATATTGATGTTAATATGGTAATCAAACATAATGCCAGTCTTTTTTCGATGTTCAGAAGATTGCATACAAGTAAACTCAACCAACTTGTCATTTTTGTGTACATTTTGTGTGTGTAAAATGTGTATTAATTTAATGATGAGTAACTCGCCTTTTCATTTTATAGATCGTTTATTGAAGCTAGAAAAAAAAAGAATTACACCACTGGATTCAGTACTCCAAATCATTTTGTCAGATATGAATAGTTATCTCTCGGTTAGCCGAGTGTCGGCCGTGTTTAAATGTCATGATGAAAATATATCCTGAATATCAAATCATTATTTGATAGTATGAAGAAAAAAAATATGGAAAACTGATTTTCCGAACTTCATTTGACATTATTTGAATAAAAATAATGCAAACCAAAAATCTAATATAACATGATAGAAAGAGTTATAAGAACAAATGTACCAAACATCATGGCATGAACTTATATCTAAAAAAATTAATGTCGGTCAAGCAGAAAAAATATTTTGTTTGAAAATAATTAATATTTTTTTTAACCAGAGGTGTAACTTTTGAGAATAAAAAAATAAGGGATTAATAGCCTATATTTATAAAAAAAGAAATAAGGAGATGTGATATGATATGATTAACAATGAAACAACTATCCACCAAAGTTCAAATGAAGTGCTGGTAAGGAAAAATAGGCAAATATTTGACCCTCAACAATGATAAAAACCAATGTGTATACAGTATAGTTGTTAATTAAAGTTCCTGACATGAACATGTCAACTGAGAAAACTAACAGAATAATTTCATTACAAAATGATTTACAAAAAACAAATATGACAAACAGGAAGCAACGAAAGTCACTTTGACTGGTTCTGTTTAATTTCCCCCCAGTTTTTAACACATAAAAGCAGGAACAATGTAGATCTTGACATATATGATACATGTACTACACCTGTCATTAAGATCTGCATGTTGAATCAAATATCATACGTACGGAGGATATATCACCGATGTCTTTTTGAATCTTTTGTCATTGGGTTGCTGAATTTTATGTACCCCAGCATACTCTGTTTTTCTTTATTTTCATTATTTGATTGTTAACTACTTGAGCTCTTTTCACATACAATAATGCATTATTATTGATCGAAAGTTATATTGAAATGTTAAATCCCTTAAACCGTATAACGGGTTATTTCGCAGGATGTATTGTTTCGCTTTTATTCGCAGATAGAACAAAACAGCAAAAAGTATCCTCCAATTTAAAAGTGTACATGCAAAGATATTGATTTAAGTTTTGAATCCGCAAAAATTATAACCGCTAACAAAATATTTCGCATACCTTTTTCAATGGAAATTGCGAAATTTTCCACCCGCGAAAATTAACCCGCTTTACGGTAGATATACTGAAATGTTGGATACGTTATATTAGGTTTTGGTACATATGTCAAGTATGTTTGTAATGTAAGAGACAAATGATAAGCTTTACCATGATCGGTATTTGCTTTTAGAAAAGATAGATAGCAATAACTTTTTTAATGTCCTTCGGAAATGTATTTAAAAAAAAGGTTGGTTAATTAATAGATATAAAATAATCACCAATTTTTCATGAAAACTTTTAATCGCAAAAGGGAACTTACATCGAAAGATAACATTTTTCTTAAGTTTTATTCAAACTATTGCCTATTCGATACACACGATTTATTAAATATCTTACCAAAATTTACATTCATGGCATAAGTGATTATGTACATGTACATACATTATGGTAGATGTATTTGTCATAAATAAATATCTGGTGGCTATTACGGGTTATCCCTATTGTTATTTTTCATCTGGAGGGATTTTTTTGATTGGAATCCTCAGAGATTCTGTGCTTTGAAACCTAACTAAAAAGGATTACAGCTGATGTTAGATAACATAGACAACTATAGGTATTGTATCTGTAGACCCTTTTATAATATTAATATGAAGACAATGACTTAATTCTTATATTTACCTTACAAATGTAATTGGTTCAATGACATGAGAATACCCTGTTCAGTTTTCTATACGGAAAATTCCCAAGACCTGCTTAAAAATTTACATTCGTTGTGGTCATGGTAGATATAGCCAACCTTATTCAATTTTCACTTCACCTCAACCCTATCTCAAAAAACACAAAGAATAAAACGTTTCTTTCTGCTATACATTGACAGGACATTTTTTTGCAGAAGCATTAAGCTGATAAAACGTGAGAAAACTTGGAATTTTTAAAGAATTTTCTGTTCACATTGCAATATAGACATAATATAAGTGTAATATTACGGATTACAAATGTGTCGAGGTTCTCGAAAGATTCTCTTTTGTTTTAACGTTTTGTTTTTAATCAACCCTCATTGTCAATTTCTAGATGTAAGTTCAGATATGAGGCGGACTTAACTGTATCTGTTGTATCCTATATCTCTAGTTCGATGGAAAAGCAGAAAGCAAAGTTAAAGGATATTGCTATCTTCATATCTTTCTTCCAAAGAAGTTCCTGTATGACGTCAGCCTCACAATGATAAAGAAACAAGTCAGCAAGAAGAGGGGCATACTTGCTTCCAATTTGAATGCCGATACTCTGTTGAAAAATACGTCCTCCAAACGTAACAAATATGTTGTTAATCAAGAAATCAATAATCTTGATAATATGAGTTTCATAGAATTTTTTGTTTGCATCAGAGTGATTCTTTACAAACAAGGATTTATCCCTCCCCATTACAAAAGACTTGTTTTTACGTTCGCCATTCTTATTATGAAATAAAGCAATATCAGTTCTTTCAATTTGTCTTTTAGTCTGGAATGGGGAATACTTATGTAAAGTGTAGAAAAGTGTATTAAATAATTAAGATTTGGGATTTTTAATTATCAATAACGACATGAACGATTTCCATATATATCTTTAATACTACCTCACCATATTTTTGATCGACAGTTGATTTTTGTGCACAAAGCATGGTTTTTATTTTTTCAATGGGCATGCTTCAAATCGAAAAATGTCATAATCCATCAAAAAATGTATCAGATGCAATAATTTAAAGAAAATGTTCCAAAGACATGCTAGAATAAAAATATTACTTAATAAAAAACCAGAGTAAAATTGAGAAAGTAAATGGGGAATGTGTCAAAGCGACAATAACCCGACCATAGAGCAGAGAACAGCTGAAGACAACCAATGAGTCTTCAATTAAGCGATAATTCCCGCACCCGTAGGTGTCCTTCAGCTATAATTATGAACAGTATAACTGATACTCTTGGTAGAATAGAAACTTTTCCTGAGGATCATAGTGTATTACAGATATCTGTCATTATTTGCCTTATGATTAATTTCCTTTGTATTTTCTTACTTTTGTTTTCTAAATGTTCATGATGTTTTTAATTATTACAGATCATTTAAGAAAAAATATTGAAAACTATACAGATGAAGTAGATGTTAACTGTGAAAAGTGCATGCAATCGGGTAAATACATTCTGTATTCCTTTAATTTGGAATAATTTTTGCGAAATAGTACAGTCTGCTACATATATAAAAAAGTAAAACATTTCAGATCCAGACTTACATTAATCGTATTAACAACTATCACTAACGCTGCAGTTCAATGATAACATTTCCTTTTTTGGCAATGAATTAAGAAGAATCAGTTCTATCATTGAGTCATTTTATTATAAAACTTTGGTTTAATTTTTTTATAACGCGCAAACTCTTTTATTGACTCTTTTCAAATATGCGTAATTAGATTATGATATCATACAGCCGGTATATATTTACTTTATGCATTCTAATCAGAGTGCATAGGATATACATCAATAATTGAACGAAAAAGATAAGTATACACAAATCAGTTGATTCTAGAATGAATATGGAGATTATATGTAGTGTGCAAGTTATCATTGTGTAGACATTATAATTTTCGGCAAAAACAACGTACAAACTATCATTTGTAGCAAGATAACGTTCCCATTATTATTTATATTTGAAGATTGAACGAATTGTATTTTCCCCCAAAAAAAGGCTTGTACAAATTACACATTTGATTTAAATTCGCATATAATTTGTAAAATATTTCCTAGCATGGGTTTGGCTTAGAAGAACTGATACACAATGTAGATTTGTATTTATGACCATCCAACAAACCTTATTCACAAACTATATGTAGTTATTAACATTTGTTTAAGCATGTGAGTGAATTGTGGTATTCGGATGCACATTTGTTGCTCTTTTTTAATTCTCTTGGACCCTTGTTTGGTGTGAATATGCATGTGACTCTACCATCTTTCACTTGATCTCTAGACGAATGCCAATTTTAAATTATAATCACCACTGTTAACCAAAATATAAAGATTCAAAATTATGATTAAGAGATTTCGAGGATAATTTGGCACAATATCATACTGCGAACATTTCAATGACATTATCCCTTTAAAGTAATACATGAGGCGGGGTTTTCGTATGGAAAATAGGATAAAATAAAATGTGCATGGAAGAAAGGTTTTACCTGTGTTTGATATTATGTTCGTTTTCTCTGTCTGTCTGTTTGTTTGTCTGCCTGAATGTATGTATGTCTGTATTTCTGTATGTTTATGAGCCAATACTGTAACACTGATTGATAGAATGTTATGTTGTAATAGGTTTGTGAACAAAACGATGGCCTTAAAAGCTGTAAGCCTTGTATGAGTCGAGGTCCATCTGTCTGTCAGTCCGTCAGTTCGTCAGTCCGGTTCTTATTATTGCAAGTCCTCTGAAAAATCACATAAGTTAATGAAGTTTCGTAGATAATATATCATATAGATTTGCATACTGACATAAAATAAGATCCAATGTGTTATCTTATAACCATGACCCTCTGAATTTAGCAGTTTTGACATACAATACTATTTACTTATTCAATCCCGTCCATGTCCTCGCATAAACTCTGAAATCATACAGCATAATGCTAACCTCATTTGAAGACAAAATTATTTTATCATTTGAAATTAACAGGAGAAATGAATCTATGAATTTTGCTCAGTAAATAGTGGGATTTTTTTTACATATTTCTAATTTTGCAAACTGTTGATAAGACCGTACCTGATTTATGTTTTTGTCAGTTGTGTTTGTGCTGCTATATCCAAACAAGTGAAGTTGTCAATTTCTGTGTCATTTTGTGTAAGGTTTGAGACATAACAGAACTGTATAATAAGTCTTTCCTTAAATATTTCTTGTTAGTAACCACTGTCGTCTTTCACGGAATTGAATTAAAGAAGGCATTAAATCAAAAACGGTTTATACTTTGTGGTTCACTAACGGATGAAGCATGGATACTGAATTTACTTTATCAGATGACGAATTTCACTGAGCCCTACAGGATAACAACTTGGATTAAATCGATTGGAACTATATGTCCATTTAGAACAAACACAGTAGTTGCTCTTAATTCACCAAACACGAGTAAATGTGAACAATTAAATGAATACCTTAACTCTCACAAATACTTCAGATACATTACGTTAAATGTGGTTGAGATTGCTCCTACAGAAAGGCCATGTTTCAGTCGATTAGTAAACTGTTATATGTGTGCTACAAGTATGACCTTCGAAGAGCTAGCAGATAAAATATTTTCATCTGCTGAAAGTAAGTAAACATCAAATATTTTAATTATTTTCAACATAGATTCACGTAAAATTATGACTTTAAATAGCACAAAAAGACTATTTCTTATCGCAAGGTATCTGGTAATAGTACTACTCTGTTCTTTCGAATGTCCATTCAGTTGTCCCTCCATATGATTGCAACACATCAACGCTCACAAAAATGTTTCGCCTTGCTACATCTTTTCTGTGATTATCTCAAAATAGTAGCCTGTAGGTTAAAGCTTGTCGTTGTTTCATGTTTGTCAGTTTTGTTTTTCGAAATCATTGTCATGACTCAAGCCGTTAATTTGAATTGTTTCACTTTTTTGTGTAAGAGCATTCTATAGCCGACTATTGATAATGTTTTTGTTATAATTTTGTCTATAATTGCTTTCGTTTCATTTTTGTGTATTCTGTCCTATTATTTGTGTCTGTTTTCCTTTTTATTGTTGGTCATGACGTTGTCATTTTGTTTACGATTTGTGAGTTTGACTGTCCGTCTGGTATCTTTCGTCCCTCTTTTGAAACTTAGTCGGACAGTTGTCTCATTGGTTAACTTACCACATCACCACATCCCCTTATAAAGTTATTAATAGTGGAGACTGTTTGACGGACCTTAACTTTGGCTCTTAGATTAACGAACACGTAAACTTGTAAATACACATAGTCTCGTTTCTTTCGTATTGCATGTGATTTCTTTTGTTTCATAACCTTACCACATGTTCAGAATGTATTTATGAGATTTCAAAATCGGTAACCTATCGTTTACTGTAATTGTATAGTGTCATTTGAGCGCCGGGCCTTTCAAAGATTACACACGAGAAAAAAAGATCCATCGGAATCCTCTACACAATTTCCTTGTAGTATATCATGTATTTTGACGGGATAATAATTAAAAATGTTTTGGAGTTTAAATTTCAAGTATAATGAAATTGGAAAAAGGTACTTGAATGTAAGCAATTCAAAAAGCTATTTGTGGTGATAGGGTTCAAGGTGTTATACCATCATTGATTTCCCCTGTCTTTGTTAAATTTGCATTTTTCAATAAATTGAGTAGAACTTATCTTTGTTTTAAGTTAGAAAATACTTGGCATGAGTTAAATTTTATACTGTCCGATACTATAAACAAAATTTCACATTATATTTCATTGCATATATAAAAAAAAATCTCCGTCACTGGTAGTTGACCAATTGAATGTTCACCTCATTGTACATGTGTTCAAGCTTTAGTAACCATGTACTCTCATGTATCAAAAATATTCTAAAGAAAGACTTAATAATAAAGAATGGTAATTTTTGATACAGCGGTACACTACGGTTGTCTTTAATTGTAAACACCAAAGAAGTCTGTTTCTGACCTAACATATTTACTGTAATGAAAAATAGGATTAATTTTCAACAAATTCTGTGGAATATATTTTCGACTTTTTTTCGTATGCAAAATGAAAAATCCCCAAAAATCTGAAATCCGAGGAAAATTCAAACGGAAAGTTTTAATCAAATCGTAAAATCAAATGATGAAACACATCAAACGAATGTACAACAACTGTCATATTCTGTCAGGCTTACTCATTCAGCAAAAACAGAGTTTAATTTCACAAAATTAAATACTATTTTCCAGATAAAACAAATGAATATTTTTGTTGTTGCGGAATGCTTTTTCCCAAAAAACACGACACGCATTTATTCAGACCTAAATGAATTAACATTATACAGATAATAAACAATTACTACGACACGACACGCATTTTAAACTGACCGGAAACAAAAGTTTATTTCCTAAAAATTTGTTTTTTTTCGTGAATGAATTTATTCGTGTTTATCTCATACTGCCAAAAAAGCCATTTGAGCTTTTTTCGTCACTTGGCATTTGTCGTCCGTCGTCGTTTGTCGTCGCTCGTCGTCGTTTGTCGTCGTCCGTCGTCGTTTGTTGTCGTCCGTCGTCGTTTGTTGTCGCCCGTCGTCACCCGTCGTCGCCCGTCGTCGTTTGTTGTCGCCCGTCGTCACCCGTCGTCGCCCGTCGTCGTTTGTCGTCGTCCATCGTTAACTTTTACAAAAATCTTCTCCTCTAAAACTACTACATCAAATATGACTAAACTTTGCTACAACCATCACTTGGGAATTTGGTTGAAAAAAATGTGTCCGATGAACCCTCTTGCCAACCTTCATGACGGCTATGGCTCGAAAATGAACATATTAAGGTAAACATTCAAGTTTTGTGTATTATTTAATTAACAGTTATAAATAGAAAAAATCTTACTTGAACAAAAATGTTCAAAATGTTGGACTGTGCCAATTATCTATATATGCAAAATTTGTCAGACGACATTATTCGTGTTCGACTTATTTAATAATTTGACATGAGCGCCAATGGTGAATCATATGTAGACGAAACGCATGTCTGGCGTATCACATTATAAGATTGGTACCTTTAACCACTATTAATACAACTTGGTTGACCACTGTTGGAGGACGTTTCGTCCCCGTGGTATCACCAGCCCAATAATCGATGTAGACATGAATATCAATTATATTTTTTAATCAAGTTACTATAAAAAAGAAGAAGATGTAGTATGATTACCAATGAGACAACTATCCACAAAAGACCAACATGACACAAACATTTATAATTATGGGTCACCGTACGGCCTTCAACAATGAGTAAAGCCCATACCGCATAGTCAGCTTTACAAGGCCCCGAAAAGACAATGTAAAACAATTCATACGAGAAAACTGTAAAAAAAAAATGAACGAAAAACAAATATGTAACACATAAACAAACGACAACCTTTGCTCAAGTATAAAATAGTCGAATTTTCCTATCCAAGGCATAGATTACCTTAGCCGTATTTGAAATTTTAGGTCCTCAATGCTCTTCAACTTTATACTGTTTTGATATTACCGTCACTGATGAAACGTATGTAGACGAAACGCCCTTCTGAATTATCTAATTATAAGCCTGGTACCTTTGATAACTATCATATAGGAGTTTATGTCTTTATTGACAATCAAAATGTACCTTTTGTTTTTATTTTGTTTAATAACTTGAAAACTACAATAATAGAGAAACATTGAATTACAAAAATGAGCAGTGAGACAAGTTCTTCAAATAAATTTTCATTGTTGAAAACGTCATCTGCCACCTTTGATGATGATTTTTAACATTCTTTTGAGTTTTGCCTGATATTTTAATATTTTTTATTAGAATCCATTCAAATGTATTTAAGGACATTTGTATATGTTTGCTCTCCAAAAATCTCATTTGATGACAGATTGATGGTGGTTGGTAAGTTAAACATTCTTGTTAAAGTGAATAAAAAGTAATTTTCATCTGCAAATCACAATCTGGTGTTTGTTGTAATTGCATTGAATCTGTGAATACTTAAGTCATGAACAGTACATAGGAATGTTCGATATCTTTTATGATGAAATTAATGGTACCAATTTTCTTGCACCGGATGCGCATTTCGACAATACATGTTTCTTTAGTGATGCTCGTGGCCAAAGTATCCATAACTTATATAAAAGATGAAGAGCTATAATCCAAAAGTTCCAAAAAGTACAGTCAAATTCGTGAAAGGAATCAGAGCTTTGCATGAGGGAGATACATTCATTAATTTATATTAATTTCTAATATTTTGTAACAGTAAATTTAAATAACACAAAAAATCCGTATTTTCATGCCAGTACCGAAGTACTGGCTACTGGCCTGGTGACACTCTCGGGGACTTATAGTCCACCAGCAGAGGCATCGACCCAGTGGTAGTTATAAAATTAACGGTACCAATTTTCTTGCACCAGATGCGCATGTCGACAATACATGTCTCTTCAGTGATGCTCGTGGCCAAAATATTTGGATTCCAAAGCTTATATAAAAGATGAAGAGCTATAATCCAAAAGTTTCAAAAAGTATAGCCAAATTCGTGAAAGGAATCAGAGCTTTGCATGAGGGAGATACATTCATTAATTTATAATAATTTCTAATATTTTGTAACAGTAAATTTAAATAACACAAAAAAATCCGTATTTTCATGCCAGTACCGAAGTACTGGCTACTGGGCTGGTGATACCCTCGGGGACTAATAGTCCACCAGCAGGGGCATCGACCCAGTGGTAGTTATAAAATTAACGGTACCAATTTTCTTGCACCAGATACGCATTTCGACAATGCATGTCTTTTCAATGATGTTCGTTGCCAAAATATTTGAAATCCAAAGCTTATATAAAAGATGGAGAACAGTTTAAATGATATGATATTTGTGAAAAAGAGTTTGTTTTCTGGAATTTTGTTTACCTACTAAATTTTTAATTTTACTCAGGATGCAATTAAACTAGAGGCTCTAAAGAGCCTGTGTCGCTCACCTTGGTCTATGTGAATATTAAACAAAGGACGAAGATGGATGTTTTGGTGATGGTGATGTGTTTGTACATCTTAATTTACTGAACATTTTTGCTGCTTACAATTATCTGTATCTATAATAAGCTTGGCCCAGTAGTTTCAGAGGAGAAAATTTGTAAAAGATTACTTAGATTCACGAAAAAAATGGTTGAAAATTGACTATAAAAGGACAATAACTCCCAAAGGGGTCAACTGACAATTTCGGTCATGTTGACTTATTTGTAAATCTTACTTTGCCGACATTTATTGTTTTTTAAAGTTTATCTCTATCTATAATAATTCAAGAAAATAACCAAAAACAGCAAAATGTTCTTAAAATTACAAATTCAGGGGTAGCAGCCTAACAACGGGTTTTCCGATTCATCTGAAAATGTCAGGGCAGACAGATTTTGACCTGATAAACAATTTTACTTCTTGTCAGATTTGTTTTAAATGGTTTGGTTTTTGAGTTTTTAAGCCAAACACTGAATTTTACCCCTATGTTCTGTTTTAGCCGTGGCGGCCATCTTGGTTGTTTGACCGGGTCACGCTTCGCTTTTTTTAAACTAGTTACCCAAATCATGATTGGCACCAAGTTTGGTTTAATTTGGCCACGTAGTCTCAGAGGTGAAGATTTTTGTAAAAGATTACTAAGATTGACGAAAAATTGTTAAACATTGACTTTAAAGGGAAATTACACCAAAAGGGGTCAACTGACCATTTCAGTCATGTTGACTTATTTGTTAATCTTACGTTGCTGAACATTAATGCTGTTACAGTTTATCTCTATCTATAATAATACTTAAGATAATAACAAAAAACAGCAAAATTTTTCTAATCAAAAGTTACTAATCAAATGGCAAAATTAAAGGATAAAACACATCAAAAGAAATGACAACAACTGTCATATTCATGACTTGGTTCAGGCATTTTCAAATTAAAAAAAAATGGATTGAACCCTGGTTTATTGCGATAAACCTCTCAACTGTATGACATTCTTATCAAATTCCGTCACTTTTACAACGATGCGTGAACAAAACATATAAAGCCTGTAAAATAATCAAAGTATGCTTACAGCAGTCATCACTGTGTTACAATTTCAAGACAAACACACATTTACAAACAGCACAAAAAGCATTTATCCAATTGAAAAAAAAAACATTTCTTGTATCGCGTGATGGGCGTCAAAAAATGCAAACGTCACAAAAAAGAAACATTTTCGTTCAATCATTACTTAAAATAACCATAATTTCACAAAGGGATTGTGGCATGCAGGGTTATAAAATCAAAAGTTATGTTAGAACTGTTTCAGAATCGGACCGAGATTGAAAATTATCCAGCAGTTCTTGAGAACATTTAAGAATGGTCAATACTACTACTACACTTGTGATGTAGATTCTTCTGCAAAATTTAGCCTTTGATACAATATGCATACAATTTAAAAAACAAATGTTCATGTTAACTCTTTGGTTTTGATTGCTATTATCTTCTAAACATGAGGTCATACAAATAAAAAACGCTAAAGCTTCAGTTTTTACGTTACGTGAATTTCCAAATTCGTATAATTTTATTTTAAAGTGAATTTTTGAGGTAGGTGTTTTTTTTTCTATTTTCTAATGCATTATTCACCCTTTTCTGATTTCACCAAGTCGACATGACAACCCTAGTTACGAAATGTGAACTATGGATTTGACAGTAGCTTACTCGAAAAAACATGTAAATTAATAATGAGAAGCGTTGGTTCTGAGACTTAAAAGAATTAAATACATTTATTCTAGCGATTATAAGACAAAAAATCCATTCAAGCTAACGATCAATTAAATTATAAGAATGTTTTACTTTATACAACAGAGAGTAAAATTGAACAGCAACACACACGGCATACCTTCCATCGCTTCGGTTTTTTAATGACCTTATTTGTCCTATTAATATCGAAATAACTCGTGGATGCCATATAATTGTTGTAAACTTACACATGGCCTGGCCCGCGATATTCCTAAATTTTACAGCCTTCAAATGGTATTGCATTATTTTGAATATAACTTGTGCATTCAAGAATATCATGCATACATGTTTTTAATTTTGTTTTAGATCCACCTTTAAAAAGGAAAAAACATGTAGAAACTTACAAGAATCCGTTGTCAAAAGGTATGCGTTTTGTAGCAATGCATTAGTTTTGATAAAGCAAGTAAAGTAATAGATGCAGGTAAGGCTCATAGCAAAACGAAGATATGGTACGAGTGCCATTGAATCAAATCTCCATCCGAGTCACAGTTTGTAAAAAAAAACAACTATAAGTCATGGCGCCAATTTCGTTGAACTAGCATAGATTATTGTTAAGGAACCTGTTAAACCCCGCCTCCAGCTGTGGAATTTTCTCTCTGCATTGAAGGCCCATTAGACATGTTAGAGGCCTAGGACTTAGTTTTGCAACTTGATATCTTTGGATTGTGATTTTTGAACTATGTAACGAATTCGTTGTATGTTGGTGGGATGTTGTTCTTATTTGTTTAAAAATAAATAAAGAATATAGGGAATCAAGTACTAACCCTCCCTTTAATTTAGATATTCCTCAGAATTTAATTTGGCCGCTATTCATATGTGTTTTAAAACATTGGACATTTCCAAGGTATGTTTTTATGAGATGAAACATAGAGATTATAGCTGTTAACCAGAATGTATACGTAAACAAATAAAAATAAATATGAACAATATATATCTCCCCGAAATAAGCGTTGTTTGTTAAACAGCTGTAATAACAAAATGCAACTGTTGAAATGATCAATTTATGATTCATAATACCGGTATGACATGTCATATATGATATGGCTACACACAGTATTAAGCCTGCAATTCTTTCATAATAAGATACAATCAAATTCACACAAACTATTCAAATAGAACATACAAGTAGCTTACATGAATGTAACTAAACACGTTTTATAACACCGTGCATTTATTTGGCATTTTAAACTTTTTTTGGATTCAAGCGTCTTTTGTAGACGAAACGCGCGTCTGGTGTATACACGAAATTAGTCCTGGTATCTATGATAAGTTTATTTATAACCGAGACGATGTATGCTTTAAGATATGCCAAAGAAAGTATGTACGGTAAACGAGTTTTACTGTTTAGTTAATAATACGATTGTGCGTGCATTTGTTCGTACATCTTTGTTAAGCATTTTTTACAACGTTCCGGCAGCGTTTATTAATGCACTTATAAATTGATATGGCATCTTCAAAGCATATTTCGTATTCGATTGGACATCATTTGTTATGTTAAACTTCATATTTTAAAGTGGACTGTATTGTTGGTGTCAGAAATACCTTTTGGTAATTATAAATGAATGCCGTTTTACTTCGTCTTTTCGTTAGATTTATCATAAAACTGTTTGGTGTCATCATGATGTGGCAACTAGAAATTCCGTAACCTTACATTATCTACGAAAGCCCAGAAGAATCATGCGTGATCCGATATTCGAAATTCGAGATCCAATATCCGAAGTTTGAAATTCAAAATTCGAAATTCGAGATTCAAATGTCTTGATTTCGAGATTCGAAATTTATATCCAGCGTAACCAATCAGAAGAAAGCTTATAAGTTTTGAAATTTTTCTGACCAATAATGAGTTCTCAACTAAAATTTGTAATTCTCATATGCTAAAAGAGGATTTTTTGACAATTTTTTAAGGTAAAATTATGTTGTATTCTACTATATATTTCAATGTCAAGAGAAAATGTTACGGCCATGTTCCATATTTGGAATATTTCTACTATATTGCATTTGTTTTAGTATCAACATATGCTCATTTTACAAAAATCATACTAATTCATTTATTACTATGAATAGTAGATGCTGCATTATAGATTTTATTGGTTCTCAAAGATAATGGATGCTCCCTCGATTATATTAATAACTTTTGTAGTTGTGAAATTGTTTTGTATGAAAAGCACTTCTTATTTCTGTATATGGCATATATAAGAAAAGTGTCTGCGGATAATGAAATTTTTTTTTTATATAAATTGCATCTCCACCTTTGATAGATGCTGATGTAATTCTTTTAATTTCATATTGAAGTCCATTGAATACCTCAACGTTTGGATGCTGGCTTCCAATTATTTTTAGATTCTGGCATCCAGAAATATCCGGATGCTGGCATCCCAATTTATCTGGATGCTGGCATCACAATTTATCCGGATGCTGGCATCCCAAAATATCTGGATGCTGGCATCCCAAAATATCCGGGTGCTGGCATCCCAATATAATTGGATGCTGGCATACCAAAATATATGGACGCTGGCATCCCAAAATATCTGGATGCTGGCATCCCAATATATCCGGATGCTGGCGTCCCAATTTAACTAGATGCTGGCATCCCAAAATATCTGGATGCTGGCTTCCCTATTTATCTGGATGCTGGCATCCCAATATATTTGCATGCTGGCATCCCAAAATATCGGGATGCTGGCATCTCAACATATCGGGATGCTGACGTCCCAAAATATCCGGATGCTAGCATCCCAAAATATAGCGATTATGGCATCACAACCATACAGACATGTACCAGTCCATTTTTTATTATGAAATACGAATTTAAATGCTGCTTCCTACTCAATTGATTTTAGTATTAAGCCACCAATATAACACCAAGTACATTTCCTAAGGAATTGATGTGTGTTGAATGCATACTAAAACAATCAAGTAAACATAAAAAAGCTACTGATGAATGCTGGGAAGATTACAATTTTTTTGTCTTTGTTCATGTCCAGTGGCCAGTTTAATGCATAATGATAATGTGACATCATAGGTCAGAGTGTGAAATGTATAATTGACCGACAAACTAAGTCTGAATTGTTAAGTGCTAGTTTACCATGTGAATGCTGATGTTAACAATGTGATATTTATAAGACTATGTTAATGTACTACCGGTAAGTTTCCAATTATTAGAAAATTTTATTGTTATTTTTCTGACTTTGATTACATTTATGAAAGACATGATGTATAAATGTTATTGAATACATGTATAATGGTCTCGAGACAATACATTTATATATGACATCAGGACTACAATTTTTAAATCTGCTCATGTTTTGAATGTTCATAGAATATTTTTTTTGAAAATAAGCTTAATGCAATTGCCCATTGACCATCAACCTTTGGACTGTCTGATAAACTAAGTCATCCAGGACATAGACTCTACAAAGCAGATTGTACCTTTATGAAGATGCATTCTTTAATGTATAAAGTAAGGAGATTTGTTTTCCGCACTATTGCCTGTATACCATAAAACATGTACCACAATGCAATATTTAAAAAAAAATCTATTATCGATACTGGTGCAGTGTCTTTGATCTGTACGTACTGGATATTGTCAGTATATCTGGACTTGCTGTATTCATCTTCCAATGTGTTAGTACATCATTTTAGCATCTTATAGTACTGGAGTCTTTCATTTCATTAACAAAACTTACATTTTCTTTATTACAATAATTAAAATATTAAACTTGTATCTTTTTTCTGTATTTTTATATTTCAATATGTGTTAATCATTTAATCAAATCACGAACTGGAACTTTCAAACTTTCTATTAATATCATGTATTGCTAGTAATCTGAAATCAGCTGGAATCACAAATGATCTGGTGCTGTTCGGATGAGTCGTTGTCTGAGTTTAACCGGTCCAATAACTATAAAATGTTGCAATACATTTATACACAACACATGAATAGTAATCAGAAATGTGAAGCCACTTCTTTACTCTTTACAAATGCTGAAAAGAGAAATAATAATTATATGAAAGATTATCAAAAATATTTTTTTTTTTGTAACATGACAACACTATGGAACAGAAAGTAAATATTCATGTATGATGTCATAATGATGTAGAATTAAATTTAGATATTGCTTTCTCACTCGTGGTTGATATTAAAAATAAAATACTTGCACACACCCTTCCCTACTTCCCTACGAGAAAACACATTATTATTCGAAGAAATTCTTCATTTAAACTTCTTTAAAATTATGTTTTCTACACCAATATATGCCTGTTGTTTCTGCGTAGTCGTTAAAACCTATTCAAAACACATATGAACCACTAGTTCAATTGAATTTTAATGGAACAACATCCAGTTCTATACTGTACATTTTGAAAGGGAGAAAAGTGTTCATTTTCATCGAAGCTATTTTTTTTTAGAAATGCATCCTACATGTATTTAGTGACTTTCGTGAAATTTAATTTCCCATCTAAGAGTGTATTCGGTTAACACATTAATTTGTGTGTGTTTTTTTTTAAAATTTTATCCTAGTCCTTGAACACAAAACTTTTGTAGTGATATTTACATTTTACACATGTTTTATTCATTGTTGGAGGCCATATGCTGACATTTAATTCTAAACTGCTTAGTTATTATTATTATTATATTATTTGGTTTCAGTCCGGTGGAGAGTTGTCTCATTAGCAATCATACTATTTCTCAGATAATACTCACACTTTAAACGACTGTATTGCAAGACAAGCTAGGCCAATGAGCGTAGGAAGTCAAGAGTTTTGACTCAGAATAATCTGGGACGGGCACAAGTTAATAACTAGTTTTAGACCCTTGCAAAAAAGAGGCAAACAACACATTCAATTGTCTAGACCGAAAATCAATCTTAAATTATATTTTTTATACTTTATTTTTCTTGAACTCAGACTCCTACCAGTGATGCATTTTAATGGTTTTCCTATAGGTTGTCTAGGGGTAAACAAATCAATTTTGCGGACTTAATATTTTTACTGGCCATGGCCATACTGATGGTTGTTAATCGTCTCAGTGGGGTTTATGTCGATCATATTTTTGTCAAAACTATTCATAACTTCATGAAAAAGGACATATTTCCATAAGGCAAAATTAAAAGACAGAAAATATGTGTATTTCCTATGTCTGTCTTGGAGGCTCATCGCTACCATAGGCGGATCCAGCCTTTTTCGTGGAAGAGATTCCAAATATACAATTAAACTCATAGGTTTTAATATCTTTAATCACCATTATAATGGGAACTACCTGATTTTTATAAATAACTGTACTTAAAGTAACGGAAATAATCCAGGCAATATCGAGTGGACAGTAAGTAGGTACTTTGAATCTTTAAGATAGTAAAAACCAACTGTCTCAAAAGAATAGGTGCTCAAACTAATAATATAGAAATGTACCCCACCCCCAATTTTATGATTATTCAGTATAATTAAACACTATAACCTACTAGTAGTTTATATAAATGTATTTTGAAATAGAAAAACATTGAAAACGCATTGTTCGCATTCTTTCGATAAAATATGTTAAACAGGACAGACTGGTGTATTATATGTTAATTGTTGAAATCTGTTCGATAATGGGTTATTATAAAAAACAGTAAAAAAAGTACCTATACCCTAAATGCCTGTGACCAAAACGAAATGGAGACCGTTTTTCGAGGATCTTCAATACAAGACTACTATCGATTTTGATCAAATCTGCTTGGTAATTTTAGAGCAGAAGATGAAAACATGATTTCTCAAAAACGTTGCAATGAACGCCTTTATGCTTCCACGTCTTCCGAAAGGGGCACTGGTCCAATGAATTTGTAGGGCCTGACACTATTTACCCAAACCCATTCGATCTGTGAAGCCGTCCCTGCAATGGAAACTACATGTACTGAATATACCACAGCTATGGCTTTGTTTACCACCTGATCAGCATGCATAAAATGTCAATCCTTTGAACGACCCCTATTTTTTTGTGTCACGGTTGCCATATATATGCATGTTAGGCTTCAATCGTGTAGTGGGGCAAATACATCTTAATTAGATTCGTGCAGTTAAACTTAACCACAAAAACATAGTGCAATGTATAAATAAAAACATACCTTCTTATTTCTTTCCTGCACTTCAACCAATTTACCTCTCTATGCAGTGAAAAGCACACGTGTATCTATACACCCGCTAATTTCGATATGATTTATGTGAAAACACATTTCATTGGTCTAAAGTAAATTCACAAGTTATAAGCTTTCTTCTGATTGGTTACAATGGATATAGAATTTAGAATCTCGAATCTCGAAATTAAGATATGAATCTCGAATTTCGAATTTCGAATTTCGAACTTCGGATATTGAATCTCGAATTTCGAATATCGGATCTCGCATGGTCCTTCTGGGCTTTCGTAATTATCACATATTTGTCTCGATCACAATTCAATATACTCTCCTAGATTCATATTTAAAGAAGAAAAAGAACAATAGCAATCCAGAAAACTACATACAAAAGTAAACATTTACAGGTCACGTGGGGTCATAAGCAATTATTACATTCTTTAAAAGGCATTCGTTACTGTAAACATAGTGCCTGAAATCAACCCTTTTTACGCCTCGATTCAAATTACCTGAATTTGTAAAGCATGTTAAGGTTTCTGTCAACGGTTTAGTGGACTTGTTTTTCCTTAAGTATTCAAAAAAAACCATAGCCAGTTTTTATTGAATTCTAAAATTTTAATTGTCTTATGATATCTCTACTTTTTGTTTACTTTATAAGACTCTGATATCCTTGCGTCACCACCATAAAAATTCAAAATAAGTTAACAAGTCACAGTATGGACTACGTCACAATCTACTTAATTCAAGATCAAACGTAAATTCTGGTATCTAAAGATCTTTATACACATGAGATTAGACACAGAGACGTGAATTATGCAATACTATGTAATTTTGCAAAAGGTATATTATGGTTGAAAGGGTCGACCACTTGAAATTAAATAATTGTCTAAAGATTTGAGTTCATATGTATGTCGTATCGATGAAAAAACAAAGCTTAATTTGTTTTCGTATCTCAATATCCTAACATGTAAGAGAATAAAGAAATCTCTGAAAAGTTAGAACTTTGGCAACTTGGCAAGAGAATTTGTAGAACATTACAAGACTATGTACGAATTCCAAATATAATGCTATAACAATCAGGTAGAATACAATTTCATAACTAGAATTTCCCGCTACATCGAATTTAAAAAATCGAAATTTTAATAATACATGTATTTCAATTGTTTGTCCTTTGTATATTTTAAAGTAGATCTTTTGTTCAAATACTTCATATTTTTCTATCTACATTGATTGTTTTCTAAATACATTTTTTTTATATCCATTGCAGGAGATCAGTCATCAAAAGAGAAATGCAAACCAGAGGATCTCAAAGATAGTGACTGTACTATATTTTGTATTATATTAACTTTACAATATAAAACTGTTTTATGATAATTATAGGTATCACCAATTCACTTTGAAACCACAAACTACTAACTTTGAAAAAAGAAATTACTATTCAATCATGTGTCTGCATTATATCTACCTTATCTTTCTGTTAAACTTGACATAAAAGATACATTATAACAGTAAAACAAAACGCTTTATATATATTGATGTGTATTTGAATATTTCTAAGTTGAGAACTATAGACATACCTCCAGAAGGGATATGTTATATTGTCAGTTTTTATTGACTTATACAATTCTAATTTTAATTTTCTTTTGATATCTCCGCTTTTTGTTTAGTTTATAAGTCTCTGATATGCTTGTGTCACCACCAAAGTAATTTACAGTTAGTCAACAAGTCACAGATCAAATGCAAATTCTGGTATCTTAATATCTCAGATCGCAAATCAAAAGGCATTTTACACACAGAGGCGTGGTGGTCAACCAATCTGTTATGGTGACTTTTAAAGGGGCACTAGCTGTCAAATTCATGTTCAACGATTCTTATCAAATTCCCATATTTTATTTCAAATTATAGCAATGTAAACATTTATCTAAACTATTTAAGGTCTAGATAAAACAATAAACAAGGCACACGCATGAAAATACGTAGCTTCGTTTCATGTGTATTTGATCTAGACGCTATCTAATTATGTATCGAGTAGACCTCTATAGTCATCCGATAACCATATGATCGATGTAAACATAAATATAGATATAAATAGATTAAGCAAATAAAATTATTCTAGGTTTATCTAATTTCATATTACAGATAAAATAAATGTTTATTATCATTTTTACTTGTATTAGAATGATTATTTGTGGATCAAATTAGTCAATCAAATTATTTTCCTCTGTTTCACTTTTAATGTTGACATTTTCGTTCTTAGAATAAATTTACACATACAATCCAGGTGTTATCAATCTCAATCTTAGGGGTTAAATTAAAGTTCACATGAATACGGATTCAATGAGGTCGAATTATTCATTTGCATTTAAGGTAGATTGATGGTATACCGCCATCTTGGATTGTACAATCACAGTACAAAATCGGTTTAGTTATTTGCCTAAATCTGCAAATTTAGAGACATATTTGCAATTCAATAGTTAGACCGTTTTTTCTAGTTGAAGAAAACCTGTTAATTTATCGTATTATACAATATATTTTAACAAATATCATTTGTTTTGGTTTTAAAATCATTTTTTTCAAATGAGCCATTTAAGGGTAGATAACTCTTTTAGTACAAAATTTATGCTGGACTAATAGGGAATTTTTTTATTTTCACTTGTAGCAAGAAAACAAGTTCGGTGACACCATGTTTTCTTTTTATTTTCTTAAAATATATTATGAAACCTTTCTTCTCATAGAATTTTTTTTATGCACACAAATGTGTTTTTTCATGAACAAACTAACCAAATTTTGGCAATTCTCAACGACTCATTGCTTGAAAAATAGCACGGTGCCCATTCTTTTTATTATATTTTTGAAAAGAGCATAGTAAAATCTTCATTTTTGCAAATTATAAAAAAATTCTTTCTCAAAAAAAATATACTTGTGATCTACCTTAAATTATTCAAAATAAATGTTGTTTTGCTTATATTGACAAAATTGAACATTATTGGCTACTGAAAAGGAATTGTTTTTTCACTATATGTAATTCATTACTGTCCCCTTTTAACCTTTGTTTTTATTGCTGCTAACTTTTAATGTAGCCATATTTCATCACCATCAGCATATAAACATTCGATTTAGTTTGGCTAACTTACAAAATTCAGAAATACAGGATAAAACAATGACTGTGTATCTTTACTTGCAAAGCTAAAATCTTTAAGATGTATTAGCTTAAGGGCCTTTATATCAAATCACTATCTCACAAAACCGTTTTGTTTATTTTGTTCTCTATCTAACAGATTGGAAACATATAATCAATATGTTTATATTTGTTAACATGCTTTTTTTTCTATTGTAGATACATTGTTTCCGGCTGATGAACAGCCCTGATGCTGGAGGATTGAACACTAATCAAACGGAGAGTCTCCCAGATAAAACAAGCATTTTATGACATCCTGTCAAATTCCTGTTTGTTCACATGTAGCTAAGATTGTTGATATAATCGTAAAATGTTTAAATTTTTAAATGCATAGATTTTCAGCTCTCTGCACGCACAGATATACATGCACGTCGTATTCTTTTATATAGTAATTGATTAGGGTAATGTTTACTTCAACAAAAATAATTTCTTTAAATAGATATTTAGTTGATTTAAAAATAGACCTTTGTATCAAACAAAAATCATACAAAGTTGCTGTTTAAACAAAATTATTGATGACTAAAAAATAGTAAAGTATTTAAGTATACATGTTTATAGTAGACTTAAAAAACAAGTTATGAAATTAAGACATAATAACTTTTAAAAATAAGATAACTATGAGTATTGAAAATACATGTTTGTATATTGATATGGATAGCTTTAATGGTTTCACATGATTTATGACGGTTAGTAATGCACTGGGCTGTTGCATTCATAATAAGATCATGACCATTGAGAAGATGTGACTTAACAACTGAATGATAAGTACCTTTGTATATAACGCCTTTTACTTTTAATATTCCTATGATGTATTTTGTATTGTGTTTTCATTATTTTATTTTTTTTAAAGTATGGAATCAATTCATGTTTCGGTTATTACTGTGCATTTAAGGAGGTAGACCTAGGTTAAGGGAAATAACTCTTAAAATCATCAGTACGTTTGTCTCAAGCATTTTCCTAGATATATTCTAAGCTTCTAGGTTACATAGATTTTTTCCAATCTGTTTCAGGTAAATGCTTAAGATACTTTGATAAAACTTGACTTTTACAAACGCATTACTGATGTAAAGAGTGATCTCCCTGAACCAAGGTCTACCACCTTAAATAATAAAATTTTATTTTATCTTCATTAAAATGTACAACTTTACCAAAATAGAATTTAAATGGTTTTTGGTCCCGTTTACTGAAACCACTACAAATCTAGATATCAACAGAGAAAAACGATCAAGATTCCGATTGTACAGTTTAAAATCAATTATATTTATAAAAAAGGAATAAATAAACGGCTCAGCTTTAATGAATTCATTCTCGTACACGATGGATAAATCTATAATTGTTTTATTTATACATCCTTTTGGTGACATTGAATCAGGGGATGCAACATCCCTCGTTTGTCAAATCATTATATATCATATTAACTTTGTAATGCATTTTATGATTAAGTGGACCTTCAGTCGGTATACTAGTAGATTAGAAGTTTTTGAATTCATCCTACGATGTTATTTAAAAATAAAAGGTATTCCTTTATGATTATGTCAGAGGATGATTCATAATATAATTAAGGTCAATGTTACTAAAATAAAAGATAGCAATTATTAATTATATGCATGTTAACATATATCAAACATTTTCAATACATTTACTTTATGCAAACTATATCCGCTCATGCACTCAGTTGAATATATAGTTTTTTTTAAGATGTACGTATGCTTGTAAATTTTATTTGAGTAATACGTGTTTCTTAAAATGATTCAGTAGATATATAATCTATCATATTTAATCGTGTGGAAGAGAAGTAAATGTAATTACAACTAAACAATTCTGAGCAATAAGGCGCATTGGTGTTATATAATTTTGACAATACCAAAAACTGCCAAGTCATTATAACTTCATTGGAATCATCTTTTCATTATTATAGTGCTGTACATTTAAGGAATAACAGTACTGTAGTTGAAGAGTTGCCACCGTCAATTGTAGAGTTGACGGTCGCAAATGCAGTTTTACTGGCGACAGGCAATAAAACACATACAAATAAAACTAAGTTACTTTGAGATTTATTAAGTATACAATTGATCGGAACTGCTATCATTTGTGGACAGATCTTTAACATTCTTTGTCCAAACTAATGTCATCTCTGTTGTTGTTTTGTTCTCAACCCACTTTCATATACAATTTTCACATGTCAGGCAATATATGAGGCAGATTTAACAGAAGTATGGTTTGTTTCATGGAATAGATTGGATAGATACGTACAATAAAGTCACTTAACTTTGAATTATCTACAGTGAGGACCCAATGTTCATAGCTAAAAGTACAGTTAAAGGATAATGATAGCTTCTGTTCATTCTTCACAAGAATCTACTTAATGAAGTTAGTCTTATATTAATGCAGAAATAGGTCGCGAAGAAGAGGAACTGGTTCCAATCACAAGGTCGATTATTTTATGACAAAAAGTTCACCAAACATATTAAATAAGTTGTTAATTAAAACATCAAGCATCTTTATCATATCGTTTCAGAGAATAATTCTTGTTTGAATCAGAATCTCGAAAGTTCAACCATGCTATTGGCTTTACGGACACAATTAACATTTCAACAGGAATGACAATAGACATTAAAGTTCTACTGACAGGAGCGTACACAATGGATTTAATATGACGGATATATTAACGTGAACCAGTATACTCGAAATATATCAACCTTTAGCGCAAATGCAGTAATACACAAAAACAGCTGTTCTGCTTTACGACCAACGTATTTATACTACCAGATATTCTCAATTTTCGACATCAAAATTCCGCGTTTACGTAGGACAAAATTAAGATATAGTATATCTATCTCTATTCTACATCAAAAAAACACATAACGTCCATTTCAATTTGATTTCCATGGTAAAATTTCATATAACGAAAATTCCGCAGAATGATTGTAGTGTCTTGGCATGGCAACGAAACAAGGTAACTTCACAAGTTGTTTCTGTAAACAAAACATCAAATGTAAATACAGGGCGTTCTTGTACGTCTAAGAACAAATAGAATTACATTAGAAGAAAGAATATAAGTGAAAAAATGCATTAAAAAAATCATTATATAAAAAATTATTTCTAACATTATCAACCTTTGGTTAAACAGAACAGCCAAAACAGTATCATACGTTTAAGGCTTTAACGGTTAAAAAAAATACCATAACTGGAATAGAATTGAGAATAACTAATTGTTAGTATCATGGTTAACCTATTGTGCTTTAAGGGGAAAAGAGTATTACTTGCAATTGTCGCCATCACTTTAGTTGTGGAGAATTTAAGCAAAATACTTAGTACTGTCATTATATTTGTGGCCTTTCAATCGATCGCTCTTTTCATTCTTTGAGTCGGTATCATATGATTACGTTTCACATTTTACGACGATTTCAAGTTTTCAGCTATGTCTTGACAAAATCGAATCTGGTTGCTAATTATGTGTAAAGACACCGATCTCAAAATTGCATAAAAATATTATTAATGGTTTAGAGAGTGAATTGATCAGATAAACATTCAAAAAAGAAAACGAAAAATAAGTGAATTAAAAAACAAAATATTAACATATTTACGAAATAAAATTTTTAGGAATTTTTTGTGGTTAAGATATTTAACAAATCTATTGGGAAACAAAAACCATGGGAATAAAAAGAAATCAAAATTAGACTGAAATTAAACATATGAAAAAAGTAAAATAAAAAAATACTTAACCTAGAGGAAAATCAATTCGGAAAGTCCATAACCACATGGCAAAATCAAATAACAAAACGAATCGACAAGAACTGTCATATTCCTAACTTGGTACAGGCATTTTCAAATGTATTAAATGGTGGATTAAACCTGGTTGTATAGCGTTAACCTCTCACTTTAATGACAGTCTCATCAAATTCCGTTATACGTACATTGATGCGTTAACTAAACGGACACAATAAATATAATAGTCTAAATATGGGTACATCAGTTATCATCGTATAACAATTTTAAAAGGAACAATTTTACAGAACACAAGAACATCTACTATCTACAAACACATTCATTGATTTGAGTGTCTGACGTCAGAAAATGTTATACGTCACATGTAGATTTGTCGTTAAATGTGAATACAAACAATTTTACAATTTGCATGGGCTATGTTAGCATACAGGGTTAACAAATCAAAAGTACGTTATAATAAATTTCAGAAAAAGACCGGGATTTAAACTAGTCCAAAAGTTATATATAGAATTTATAAGAATCCACAAATAGTTAATTCCACTACGCGATTGAATGAATTTGACGTTTGTGGTACCGGTTCAACGTATATTGTAATTCATAATAGAAATATATCATAATGGCATATAATAGAACAATACCGAAGGGATATTTTAAAGTACAGAGTCACGTTATAAGAACACAAAAAGTCGCATATACAAAACACATCACCAAAAAATGAAAGCCAATACAAACAAATTCACGAGATGTACAAGTACCGAGCCACGTCAAACGGATATCACATAAAACAATTTAACAGTAAAAGTAATATTAATAATAGAACAAAGACAAATGAAAGAACTATAAAACACGGGGTTAAGATGATAAACAATATCAGTACGCAGAATCTATATATCAAGACCATCGTGTATTATTTGAGAAGTTGATACAGAATATTTATCAACAAGGTCTTGGTACCATCCGATGATTTTTTTTAGAAAAAGGACGAGACGTTATCTGACATACCCCTGGTTCATCAACTTTCTACTCAGACACTGATGACGTTTTACAAAGTCTGAGTAGGAGCTGCAAGCTCTTGAATATCGAGTAAGTTGGGAAATACATATCCCATATGCCGGTGAAGTTGGTATATTGCTACTAAGGTGGGGGAAATTCATAATTTCAAAATCAAATCGTCTCGTTTGTCATACATTCTGGTACTGAGATGACTGTGTAAGTCAAATTCGAGATAAAAAGTCTAAAAAATGAAGGAGGAAGCAGTGTCTGTTGTTTCTTTGATCTCTAGTTCTGGGGATATATTAAAGGAACCCAATCAGAAAAGTTCGGATTGTTTATGGAAAAATCATCATCAATATATCTGAAAGAGAAATTAAATAATCTGGCTTCTTTGATCCTCTTGTTTTTGACAAGTGTCTGGAGGAACAGTTTGTTCTCATAGGAATGCCGACAATTTGTTGGTAAAGTCTACTTCCAAACTCAAAAAATATAGTTGCCGATAAGAAACTCCAGCATACTGACTACTTGTTCTTCTGTGTTGTATGAACACAATTCGACACACAAATAGATCTAAAAATCCCTTAAATACAAAAAAATATATACGTTGAAATAACTATACTTAAGAGTTCAATACTAGTTATTCTTTTAACAGCTGCATGACTTAATTGCATATAAAAACATTATGCTAGCAAAATAACATATTGCTATAAACGGAATAAAATCTGCTTGATTTTTTCGTAAATATATTTGTAAATACTGCCACAAAAAGATTCGTTCCACTTTTCTGTGAAGTTTTTACCTGTCATCAGGCAATCTTATCCTCCACCATTATTTGGTTCACCAGGATACCAGTTTGTGTAATCTAAGGTATTCCCTGTTGACGCCCATTCTCATCGACCCTCTGAACATTCATCTGCTCCATCTAACCAAAGATATCCTGTTGCATGCAAAACACAGTGTTATGTGAAAATAGTTTGTTGTTGCATTGTTGCATTGTTTCATTTATTTTAATTTATATATGTAAGAAGCCTGTTGTTCAGTGGTTATCGTTTGTAGATATGCTTTATAAAAGTTTCGTTTCTTTTTTTTTTAAATAGATATGGCCGTGGTTTTACACCATTAATTTAATGGCTCTTTGTAACTTGCTGTTATGTGTGAGTCAATGCTCTGTGTTGAAGGCCGTACTCTGATCTATAATTGTTAACTCTGTAAACATTGTGCCTTGCTTTAATGCAGATTTGTCTTATTTGCACTGATACCACATCTTCTTATTTCTATGATAAAGCAACATCGACTGTTTTTTTGGTACGTGGAATTCAAAATGTAAATGTTAAATAAATTGAATGTTATTTGTATTTTTTTTTCAAGCGAACTTATAAGCAATTTGCTTTTTTAATGTAATTTTAAATATTTTTTTCGAATAAAACTTACAATGCATATAAAAATCAACAATTATAATTTCCAAGGAACGTATTACAACTAAAAACAAAAACATGTATTTTTTAACATCTCTT
This sequence comes from Mytilus trossulus, assembly GCF_036588685.1. Lineage (NCBI taxonomy): Eukaryota > Metazoa > Mollusca > Bivalvia > Mytilida > Mytilidae > Mytilus > Mytilus trossulus. Next base: position 14,654,474 of record NC_086383.1, on the reverse strand, counting down.
TGCTCTTTGAGATTTTTGTGAAAGCAAGATGACTAACTATGCCGTATGCGAGCACTTGATAGACAATATTGAACATATCATGTTATGAAGGGGTATTTGCGAAAAATACAATTCGACGGACTTAAATTTCCCGAGCCGCTAGGCAAGGGAAATTTTGTCCAAAGACTTGTATGTTTTGCAAATACCCCTCCATAACATGATATATCTGTTTAATTACACCGAATACAATTTAATTTAAACTCTCTGTACTAGGAAAAGGAAATATTTATTTGAGGACAAGTTCTATCATAAAATATACCGCGGGAACTATACATGTACTTATACGCGTTCGCGCTGTCTTTATGTAACGTCATAATTAAACAAAATGGCGGGAAGATGCTCGCGAGGGTAAAAAAGGAATATCCAAAATGGCAAATACAATGGTATTTGAGGCATATTCACCAGCAGTGGTAAAAAACAGTCAGATTCGTTTGAAATAAGGAAAAATGTTAGAATATGCGAAAAATACACTGGCTACCAGCCAATCAAAAGCTGGCATTCTTATATAAGGTGTAATTAAATGATATATTGTAAAATTCACCCTTTTTGTTAACATTACTTATAAGGTAATAATTTTTTTTCACTCTCTTCATTGTGATTCTGTTACCGATTTGGTAGAACTATACTCTTTTCTTTTGTTTTTTTTGTTTATTTGAATGAATATACTTAGTTGCAAACACGAATATACAATCCATATATAGAACGAAATCCTAATATAAATAATCTCATCATAGAAACCAGGACTAAATTTAGTATATACGCCAGACGTGAGTTTCGTCTACAAAAGACTCATCAGTGACGCTCGAATCCAAAAAAGTGAACAAGGCCAAATAAATTACGAAGTTTAAGAGCATGGAGTACCAGAATTCCTAAAAGTTTTGCCATAAACAGGTAATTTAAGGTAAACTATGCCTAAGGTAGCAAAGCCTTAGTATTTCATAAGTGTTTTGTCAAAAAAACACGAATTATAATATGTTATCGCATAGTTTTCTTCAAAAGAAGTACATCAGAATGACCCCGAGATCATTGTGTAAATAGATATTATTGTACTTTTCTACTTTCATTCGACTAAATATTGAATACTCATTATTTATCAAGCGGTTTATAAAATTTGAGGTAGACATTAATATGCCACATTGAAGCTTTTTAAAACAAAATATAATTTGTGAATGCATTCATTGCAGACCAGCGACGTGTGAAGTCAATACCGTTTAAATGTAGTATAATATCGATGTAATCAATACAACTTGTGTTAAATGGATACACAACGAACACAAATATATTGGTAATTTAAATATACACTTAACGTTTGAATAAACGTCCTTTCATGTATATTTTATTTGTAAATACCGACATGTATAATTCGTGTGTGTATGGAATTCCCCACTGTCGATTTATAATCTATTATTGCAGTAAGTATCATAATAAACTGACATTAATTTGTTTTTATGAAAATAAAAGTATCATATAATGCAACCAATTTTACAAGTATAAAAGGTTAACTTTTTTTCATATAAAAAAGTACAATAATTTGCATAATATTACGTGTCATACTGCATGGGATACATTGATTCAGTCATCAAATAGCATTTACACAAAATATTTATACCAATACACTGTACGGTGAACGTGTTTATCATTGTTAGTATTAATTACGTGAACAAATTTAGTCCTTAGAATGACTGTTGAATAACATCATTGTCCTATATAAGATCAATTAGAAGTTGAATTTTTGACGTTATGCCGGCTACATGTAACAAATTGGCCCTGTTAGTATATATATCATACAGTTAAATAAAAGATATCCTCATAACGAGTACACCTATTGAGTGTACATGCATGTGTATGTTTAGTAAAGTAAAATGCTTTAAAAAGACATATTAAAATCTTAATTATTCATGGCTGTATTATAATAGTATAAGTACATTATTACACAAACTATTCATATGCTTGCAAATTCTCATGCAAAAGATTATTGTTAATATACTATTATATTAATAAAATTGTGTTACTGCATATTCTACAAATGTGAGTGCATGCCTTATGACTGTTTGGGAAACAAGTTGTGAAAGCTTTTATTTCGGCTCCGCCAATAATAATATAGAGAGGAGTAGGTCGCAAGCTTATCAACTTTAGACTTTGATGTCAAAGTTCAACAAATGGTGACATATATAAACATTGAACATAAAGCACGTCTTGTACGTCAGAAAGTATTGCATTGATAGAGTAATGCTATTTTGTTTGTTTATCGTTTTATGTTAACGACGGAGGTAAAATAATAAGCGGTTTCAATTTGCTCTATAAGAACCAATTGTTATTAACAGCCACTGCATATTTGTTACAGAATACGTATACGTGAAAAAATCGGCGAGTGAGAGTACAGAGAGGAAAAAAATGAATAGCAGTACATTTATAAAACATTTCATCAAATAAAGAATTATCTTTCACTTGAAAGTTTACGTACACTAGTTACATAGGAAAACTGAGCCACTCAAGTGTATAAAACATACTAATTTTAAATAAAACGATAATATTTTACATATAACGTTATTAGTTAAGGCAGAATATACTGAACACAGATCCGATACGATAAGCTCTAACTGTTAACCAACGTTAGACATTTAATTAATAAATTTCAAAAGAAATAATATGTGTGTCAAAAGCCAATATATTCACTGGAGATATAATAGGTGAGAATATTTGAATATAATTTACCGTATCACAATTTTAAATTACGTCAATCAGTAGCCAAGGTAAATGTGAGTAAAATGTAAGTTATTATACGATCTAAGCCTTTTATTTGCTTTAATTGAAGGTAAACATTGTTCACTTTGTAAAGAATGTGCATGTTATTGAGATATAAAGCGCTTATCAAATTCAAAATAAGCTATTTGAAGTAAACACTTTACAGGTGTTTGTTTTATTTTGTTTTATTTCAAATACTACTAAAAGTAAACATTGGGGATCCGAATATGAAGGCGACTGCGCATCATACGCATCACCGGTTACGGAAATTGTACGACAGTTTCCTACTGCCTTTTGTAGAATTGTTATCTCTTTGAAGAGATATATAATATAGGAGAAAGCAATTTATGAAATTAATCAACTGTTTTAACTTAAGGGAAGACGGTTGGCTTCTGGTTAATGCTGCGCCATTACAGATATGTTCAAAATATTTTGACTTTCACCACACAAATGTATTGCTCCAATTATATGATAATATCATCGTTTTCATTAATAAAATCTTAAGTTTGAGAAATGGTCCGTTTGTAACTTACTTATAATCATAAATGAAATTGGATATTACTATGATGAAGTTTTTTTGATATTTACTTTTTTTTTTGTTTGGGGGCTATTTGTTTCCACTTTGTTAAGTCATTTAGTTCATCGTTAAATGAATCAAAGCTTGATGGATTAGGAATATGTTGACATATTCTTTAACTGTAACCCATTTCAAGGGTGACTCCGATTGTCATTTATTTTGATGTTCCTATGTCCCTGCGTTGCACATATTGTATCAGTGAAAGGGCAATACATCATTTTATAAACACCTTGCAATTCTTGTACACATATGGCCGAATTTTCAATGCCTTTATATATATACAAACTTTTATATTAATTAATTCTATAAAAAAAACCTGGCAAGAACTATTGTACCTAAAAGCAAATAAATGAAAAACTTTACTTAGGATTTCTGTTGCTTCAGTTTTCAATGTTGCGATTCGTTAACAGTTGTTTTTCTTTGAGTCTTTTGATTAATTTTTCAAAGAAATTTTGAGGTTGTATTTTATTGTAAAGGAGCAAAGAACAATGAAGAAATGGAGTTAAATGTTTTGCATATGAAGATATGTTTTTGTTCGTCCTTTTTGGTAAATATTTTAAAAAAATAAGATTTGTTGTTTATATAATTTAAACATCATTAAACATTATTAAACCTCTATGCTTTTAACCAAGTTTGGGATTTTGTAAAATATTTTATGATTAATAATTTATATCTTTCATGTTTACTGAAAACTAATTGCGCAAATATGATTTCTTTATCTTTTATCGGGTTTTTCTTTTCTTTTAGCTAAAATATTTGCAGGGCATCATACGATGTATCTGCATATGTAGCTATAGTGATATGTGTGTCACTTTTTCCCGCTTTAAGTGTAGCATAGCTTGCATTCATATCTCCATGCATAGGCACATATTTACTTATTAAGTGGCTAACTATCATACAGGAGTAGGTGTCTGCTGATCCACGTCAATTAAAAAAAAGATTGATTTATTTCAACAGCCATAAACGACATACACCAGACATCAAATAACAAGAAAGCTGGAAAACAAAAAATACGAAGAGTATGATGCTCTACAAGCACTTTGATATGCTATAAAGTTATTAAAACATATTGGCCCCGTCACAAACGTAAGGCTGTTGTTAAACGTGTTCAAGTTTATGTTAGTCATTTGCCTATATCAACTTTTTAATTTATGCTATCATGATTATTTTATAATTCTAAAAAATATTTTATCATTTTGAGATCACCCTAGTCATCTACTCAGTCTTACTCATTGTTTTTCTGTCTAATATAAGGGCTCCGGTCGGAATCATACACTTAATGTACATTTCTACTCCTACTCCTACTACTACTACTACATCAAACGGAAACAGTTTGCACCTTTTAATGTTCTTTTGAAGGCAGTACGGTTACCTATAGTTTTTAGTGTTTGTGTCATTTTGGTCTTTTGTGAATAGTTGACTTATTGGCAATAATACCACAACTTCTTTTTTATATTAATTGACACCAATAGTGTATGACTTGTGTGTAAAATGTTTTATTACTCCTGATAATGTCTGTGAGTTGTAATATTTTGTACCATTTTACATTAGTAAATGTTTTAATTGTATCAGTTCACTCAATTAAACTTATGTCAAACAGAAGATAAATAATTAACTACATTTTAGTACTTACTAGCGTGTTTTTTTTCTACCGATGAGTTAAAACAGAATTCATTCAAATAAACGTCGCTGTATGATCTCATAGATATATCTAAGTTGCTATAAAACAATTATAACAAAGTTAATAAATCATAGGTGCATGAGGTAGACATACCTAAGAAACTAATTTAAACATTTGCGTATTAATATAATTAAAACCAATTTTCTCTTTATTCAACATTTAGCGAAACTTTTGAGCAGCTAAGATTGTTATGTTAATAGAATGATTCACTGCTGTTTTCCATTGTTCATGTTGTTATTTCATCAAATGTTTTTGAATTCAGAATTGACAGACATTCATTTTGTTTTATTAAAGGAACTATATGACAGGATGTGGGCTATTCTACATCTGACAAGGACTTCACAATAGGTAAAACATTTGTGAAGTAAAACATTGAAGGATTTTTCTGAATAATACGTGTCACACTGCATGGAATATATTGATAAATATATCAGCGTAGCATTTAAACAAATATTTATCACACTTCCCCACTACAATGAGTACCACCACTCCCGAAGCGCAGGAATTATTACGACTATATAAATGTGTTGTCGACACAGGCGCTGACGTTCTTGTGCCTTTTGCTGAGGATAAACTTTTAAAAACATACAACGGAAATTTTGAAAGGTTTCTTGATGATAAAAAACATGACTTATTTCATCTCTGGCATTCTAAGAAGTTATTATGTTGTGCATGTCCCCCCGCAGGTTGCACTCTTAAACGTACAGGTCATATGAAAAGCTGGATATTTGAAAAGATTTATGATGATGGGGGTATTGAACATGCAGGACATATTATCCGAAATAGTGGAAAGGTTGTTCAAATGTGTCTGCATAAATACGTCACACGAAATATTGGTATTAATGAACTTGATATAGTTGCATTATCGTTTCTCCTTCGGAATTTTGCTACTTTGCTACCAAATGAGGATGCAGCATTGGTTACAATAAAAAGTAACAGAAATATTATTTGTCATGCTTATTCTACACACTGTTATGACATGACCTCTCTGAATACAGCATGGACTGAACTAGAGAAATCTCTAGTAGATCTAACATACCCTTCATATAAAGGTGTCATAAAAAAACAAATCAAGTACTTGCGCAAAACTAATTTAGAAAAGGAAGAAATAACAGAATTGGGCAAACATCTGCAAGAAGTCAGCACAGTGAGTATATAAAGTTTTAAGATAATTCTACTGATTCCAAGCTACGACAATCAATTTGCTGTTTCAGAATCTATGAATATATGAGTAACTTTATTGCCCGTAGCATTAATAAAATTAGCGTCAAGTAATATCAAACAGAATGCAGTAGATTTCGAAACTGCCAATAAGTAGAAAGAAAATTGTTCATACAATAAAAACAATTTGGAATACTTCAATCTATAATCATATTTTTAACATTTTTTGTTCAAACAGTCACCACAGTGAGTATATAAATTTTTTAAATAATTCTGCTGATTCCCTGCTACGACAATCAATTGGCTGTTTCAGTATATATAAAGATATGAGTAACTTTATTGTCCGTATTAAATGTAAAGTGGTTAGTTTGTGCATAGTCTGCAAAAATTTATCATACTCCTCCCTTATTTCCTTTTCATTTGTTGAGCAAAATAGCAAATCAGGGAAGTCTTAAACAATTGGGTCATGCATTTTGAGAATAGGTGTGACTTGGTCCGGTAGAATACGTAAAATAATATGTCTACAGTTCGTAAAACCGTATATACTATATATTTTGTAATAACGTAAGACTATGACGATCAACATCTTTTTCATAACGACGAAATGACAAAGTCTTAAATCGTACCAGGCTTCATTTTCACTGGACTCTAATGAAGTTATGTTCAGTGTTTTAGTTTGAGACGAATAATGGCATCGTACCTTCTAGCATACATTAAATCCATTCATCATTTGAAATTTGGCATGTCGTTTAAACTGTGAATAAACCCTAATAAATTTAAACGGCATATTTACAAGTAAGTCAATACAATATCAAAACAAGCATAGAACAAGGAAGTTAAATGACAAGTGAATCAGCTCACAACAGCTCAAAATACACCTACGCATATTCAATTGACCTGTTGTCTTGCCCTTAACTAATAATTTATAATTGTGCAAAATTTACAATACATTCAATAGAAGTTAATATAGTCCGGGAACACAGTTATCGTGCTGTGATTTTTATGTCCGATTTTCGTTGTCCACGAATATAGTCCCTAGTAAGACAGTGGTTACTTACCAACTTTCTTTACTACTTCCAAATTTACTTCTTTATGTTTTAGGCCTCAAATATTGTAGGGGGATGTAATTACACAAATCTGGGTCAATAATTTTATAGTAAAATAGTGGTTTGGTCCAGCTGAAAAAGATTACCAATAAGCTTTTCGGAAGCTGTGAATAATTTCAAAACCCCCTTATCATTGCATTGTCTATATTTTAAGTTAGATCTGATGACTTTGTCTATGATTTTAATGTAATTTGTCCCAAAAGTAGTACAACCCACTGTCAACATATTACAGAAAAAGCGCAAGAGGGATTAAGAAGCACCTTGATCATTTTAGAATTCAACAAATCAATTGATGTTTAAACGCACATTAATATCTAATAAAATAAAACTGAAACAGGGCTAGAAAACCGGTAAGCTGTTTGGTATTGTATATTCGGTTCTTCCGATGACTCACCCGTTCACCGTTGGCAACACTAACTTAAATATTACATCTTCATGTAAGGTCTCTATTCATTGGAAAACCTCAATCGTTAGACACAAGCTCATTTAATGGGACTTTTGAAAAATTGTGGAAAATCTAATAAAGCAAATGAGTATTATATTGCTTTTGATACATGATATATTATATGTTAAGGCATTTGAAAATGATAAACAGTATAAAAAATTATAATCTTTATGGACTATATACGGCTTGGATATGATGCTAAGACAATACATTGCTCTGTGTTTACTTTCCTTTATAACATGTATTACATATGTCCGGAATATCATTAAAAGGATTCTGTCTTCATCATATGAGATGATACATAGATCAATATCTAGTAAAATTGATTATACTATACTAAGCAGTTAATGCAAGTAAAGTGTTTGCGCAATAGAATTAGTAATGCAATCCTTTTCCATCGTCATCCCTGTTGATTTGATATAAGAAAAGGTTAATACGAAGTGAATTTCTAGCGCAAAAACAAATATCTGTATTAACATACGACGTGTATATGGTAAGATTTTGTTCTGTATCTTACAACATATCACTTCTCAAGTTATCTTGACTATATTGGCGTCATGGGCTGCCTTGGTTGTGATATTAAATGTGCCATAAGGTTGATTTAATTTCCAAGTAGAATATAAGTTAAATCCCAATACTGTAATAAGACTTTATATGTTCAATCTTTATGTATTGTTTTGGACTGTTGTTTGATTTTTGATTTTTTTTCTTTTAAATTGTTAGTCTCTTATAGCTGTGGTCTATACACATTATTACAAACTACCTAATTTGATTATGAATTCGTGTTAGATAATATGAGTACTTGTTGGTTTAGATATTTGTCCATGTCATACGTTAACGCAAGAACAATTAATTATCCGGGCATCCTTCATCCCAAATTTTGAGCTGATAAGGATTTGACAAGAGTAATTAGTTATCAAAATTACTAGGATTATAATTTTATACGCCAGACGCGCGTTTCGTCTACATAAGACTCATCAGTGACGCTCAGATCAAAATAGTTAAAAAGCCAAACAAATACAAAGTTGAAGAGCATTGAGGACCCAAAATTCCTAAAAGTTGTGCCAAATACGGCTAAGGTAATCTACTCCTGGGGTAAGAAAATCCTTAGTTTTTCGAATAATTAATGCGAATAATATGATCTGTGAACTTATTTAGACTGCAGTCGCGTGATCGCTTATCGTTGGCTGTTTTCTTGCGTTTTGTTTTATTTTGCCATTCATTATTTTGATGAATAGATGCATGGTGCTTTTGTACTTTTCAACGAACTGTATACAAAATAGAAGAAAAACGTTTTAAAATCCTTATTTATAGTTTAGATCTATTAGTGAGCACTACACAAAAGTTTTGATATTCTCACTAGATGCATTTTTATATTGTGATCCAATCTTTTCAGATACTTCAGAACACACTGTATTTTTTTTATAATTTTAGTATTCAAGTTTGCCTTCATTTCCTGCGATAGCATAATCATTTTTTTTCTCTTTCTTAAGGCTTTAACGGAAGTAAAATCATGCTTGACACTACACAATAACGCAATACAGCAATGTCTATCAAAAGAATCAACCTTAATTAAACAGACACAGACATGTGTTCTTCAAGAAGTAAAATCTGCAAAAGCCGAGGCAAAAAAAAGTAATGACAAAATATTGGAACAGATTGGTATTCTCAACACTAGTCAAGCATCAAGTCATTTGGAAATGAGTGAGAAGTTTGAAAAGATAGGTAAACATTAGTTGATACACTTTGTACTTCATTTAATTGATAACATCAACTAAACAAAACGTGTGAATACATTTTTTGCTGCATCAATAGGATTTTGTTACCACTGTTGTTTTTGTTTTTGTTTTAATGAAATAGCTATCTAGGTATTATAATTGATATAACAAAAGTGTCATGGCTGCTTTCTTCATTTAACAGAGGTCTAGAATTAGATGAATACGACGTTAGTTTCAAACACTGCTTGCATGAATAGACAATTATTTTCATTAGATATATAAATGAATAGTAAAGAGTAAAGCGAAACTTGTCGGCACAATAGTCTTCCCGATTTATCCATGCTAACCTCAACTTACGATAGTAAGCTTACGTTCCCTAACCACACTAACTGAATAGTTAGATGACTGTGTTGATTTCGTCTTTAAAATATGAAGAGATTTTTTTGTATTTATGATTTAAACCGTTTCTACCGATTTAATGTCTATTCCTTCACATAAAATTATGTTACTCTGCAATCTGTTGGGGTTTTTGAAAGGCCAAAAATACCAAACAAAAAAAATATATGCTTAATATAAATGAAGAGATTTGATATGAGCGCCTATGAGAAAAATATCAATCCAAGTCACAATAAATGAAAAGTGTACAATAGTTTAATGTACTGTCTGAAACACAGAGTCTTAACTCACATCAAACAACAAACAATAAGGGCATAAAATGACAAGTGTCAAACATTTCAAAATTGTAAACCAACGGTCTAATATATATGAACAAATAAAAAAAGAAACGCCTATGAACTACATCTACAAACGAAAACAAGCGAAAAATAGGCTCCTGATTGAGGACAGGTGCATAAAAATGCAGTGGGCATACATATTTAAAGAGACGTCAACTTCACCAAGACATGAGTGAGAAGAGTTTCATTACAACATAAAAAGACACAAAATAAAATATCAATTGATATAGCTTCAGATAAAATTATAATCCTCGTACCTTTGATAACTATTTACTGAAAAAGTAGGTGCCTAAATAAGATACACATTACAGGTTGTAACAAAAATATGAATCAAGAGCGTTGTTAAACACAAATGCATTATTTGCGCTATAACCTTTCTTTCAACTGTGTTCTGCTAGTTACGCTTGTGAATTCTGCTGAATTTTGAACGTTGGATCACATGACAGTAACATACTAAATTCAAGGAACACAGCTTTCTAAACAAAAATAAAAATTCCAACTATCAGATGCCTTTGACAAAATCCAAAAGTCAAATTTTTCCCTTTAGGGGCTGTTAGGACAACATTATCAAACTTTTCTAGAATTAAAAAAACTCTTAAGAGCTTTTTGCCATGGCAACTTTTCTATATTGTCTCTGTCTAAATGATGTATATATGTAAATATAACTTTTTTAAATTAAATATCAGACGTCTCATATTTTCTTGATTTCATTTTCTATGTTATTCATCATGTGTGATAAGAATTCTTATCTTTATATATGCAAATTCTCACTAATGGTGATGATTATTACAAACTTTGTTCTGTCAAAGCCTATATAAACAGCTTTTAAAATCACAAGCAGTGGTTTATTCACACATTTTCGAACTTAAAATATATTTAGAAAATCTTAACCATCAGTCAAATCCTTAACATGCTTATCGTGTTACGTTAGTAACCAATGGTAAGTGGTTCAATAAAACTAAATGATTAACAGTAAACCCATATTTTTGAAAATACATTTTTCAGAGGAAACAATTCTCAATCAAACTTTATAAACAAACTAAATTGTTCAAATACTTCGGATTCATTTATTTTCGTGGGAACCAATTTTCGTGGATTAAGGAAAACAAACATGTTCGTGAATATTAAATTTCTTGGTTTTATCGAAGTCTGCATACAAGCCAATAGAAAATGTGTTTTTCGTTGTATATTTAATTACATGGACCCACGAAATCCACGTAAACTGGTATCCAACGTAAAATAATTAAACAACAGTATTATATAAAAAATTCTACTTGTCTCGGAATTCGGTATTTTTTTTATTTTATTTTTCACTATCTTTTATGAAAGTCTTCTTTCATGATTCAGGTCATAATCATTGTAATTGTTTTGATATCAATATTTTGTGATTATTGTCAAGTTTTCCCATGTCTCTGTTCTTAAATCCATAAATGCAATGACTACCACATGCTCTCTTAATGCTTAAATAGTTTTTTAATAGTCTAGTAATTTTTTTTAAGCTGTACATCGGTTTCCTCTGTAACACTCTCATTTGCGTATGGTATGAACGGTAGCGCTCTTGAATAGATTATGTATTGACGGATAGACATCAGTGGAACAACTACATCGTCGAAATCTTGGATTTAGTGTTTCACAATGTTCTGTTGGTTTATACGTATTTCTCATTTCTCGTTTTATCTATATAGATTAGACCGTTGGTTTTCCTGATCCAATAGTTTTACACCTGTCATTTTTGGGTCCTGTATAGCTTGTTGTTCGGTTTGAGCCAAGGCTCCGTGTTAAAGACCGTTCTGTGACCTAGAATGGTTTACTTTAACAAATTGAGACTTGGATAGTGAGTTGTTCCATTGGGACTCATACCATACTTCTTCGATCTTTGTCAAACAATATGTCAAATCTTAATTTAAATAAACATCTGAAAATAAGTGTACCAAGTAGTGTTTAATGCGTGAAAAACATAGAGGTATATTTGCATCACATCTTATGATGGAACGGCAAGTTTCTGCCATAGTAAAATCGTGACATTTCCAAGTCATTGATATTGGACGCATTTGAAGCTTTATAACAACAGCAGCAAACAAATGGAAGTTTCTAACGACCTTGACTGGATATACAGCCCTTGTACGGTCGGTTAACAGCCGCTTCCATGAACAAGGGAACTATTGAACTGTAACACACATATTTTATAATTGGAATATTCTGATGTACTGTATCAACAATACTACTTCCTTTTTAAAAGCCGTCCCAATGCATAATTTTTGGATCTATTCAATCTTATATAAATCTGTTTATTTAATTGTAGCAGCCATATCTTTAAGAGATATGGAATCTCAATCATAACTTGTAAAGAATTAAAAAAAAAATGATATTACGAATGTTATTTCAACTGATCGGGTATAGCTCATGTTTTCATTTGCATTAAGGCAGTGGTGTTAAGGATGATGCCGTTATAATTATTATTGATTTCTAATCACCTATAAGGGTCACTAAACAGATGAACAAAAAGATTTCAGATTATGATATGGGATGAAAAAGGTAGTTTAAAATTTATATCACTTATATGTGTTATAGCTAGGTATTTTGAATACATTGCATGTTTTTAACTCCGTTTTACTAGAAAATCAACGGCTGTGTCTCGATAGTTACTTTTCGAATTCTCACGTAAGTAACTAAAATCCATTTTACAATGTCATAAGTACGTGATAATGATGCTCATGTACCTATATCATTGACGCAAGCGGTGTAATTTTATTTGATGATTGTTTCACGTTTGATCCCCATAGGATTTTAAATTTATGCATTTCAATATGTTTTTAGCGGAAATGATCCAGATGAGCCTTCATAATACTACCTTTTCGGTAAAGTATGAGCAGTCTAATGGATCATCAGAAGGTTCGTGTTTTAGATAGAAAAAAAATATAACAACATTGATGTTGTATATTAGTAGTTACATTTCTATAACTTTATGTTATTTATAGAAACGTAGTGGGTTGAAAAACATATATATTGGGTTTATTTGTAGGAAGACCTGAACAAAAAGAACATATCTGTCATAAAAGGTTGAAAACATCCTTACACAAAAGGATATATTATATCTTTTTTTTTATAAAATGTTTAAGGATAAACAGGTTTGTTATCTAATTTAGCTTTTTATAACATATTAAGGGAAGATGTCAATTAAGATGACGCTGTAAATATACATGATAAACGCATTCAAACCAGGTTTCAATGGTTGCAAAAGAAATAGCAAAATGTGATAGAAAATAGCAAACTAGCATAGTAAAGCTTTATGACTCTGCTTTTTTTTTTACTTTTAAACGTCATAAAGGTAAAAACGTTGTTCCTTTTTGTTCGCTTTTTCTACTTGATACCTTTACCATAGAAAACAATAATGGTAGAATTAAAACATATACAGTTTTTACATATAAATTTTGGATACCGGATTATTTTACTATAATCAACTAAAAGGTACGGAAGCCGATAAGGGCCATTCAAAAAAATATCTTATGTCGTAATTTCGACATAACATGTCGTTATAACGACATCGCTATGTCGTAATTTCGACATATCATGTCGTAATAACGACATCACTATGTCGTAATAACGACATCACTATGTTGTTATAACGACAATGCTATGTCGTTATAACGACATCGCTATATATAAAAGAATATGTATTATGATTGCTAAGAGACTTAATGACAAAGAAATTAACAATTATACGTCATCATAATATCACCGGTAATTATAAAAGCCCCCGCATGGTCAGCTATAAAAGAGGGAAGAAAGCTACCAGAGGGATAGTCCCCGAAATGCTGTGTTGCAGACAGTGTTATTATTCATTTATTAGCTCCCTTGGTAAAACTCCAAATTTCATATTTAATGCATTTTATTGTTAAATAATTTACATGAAGCTTAATGAGTATATATTTGTTAATTGCATAGCTTTTGCTATTTGAATTCATTGGTTAAAGATATTTATTTATATTGTAAAGTTTAATATTTGCATCGTCGCAAAATCTTTGGTTACCTTCTTTGGATACCTTCAGTGAGAAACTTATATATGTTATAGATACCAATTTAGATTAACGGCCGACCGTGCAAGGGCTGTATCGCTAGTCAAGGTCGTTAAAAACTTCCATTTGTGGTTAGATTAACATGGCCCATAGTGCTACGGCTATGCAGTCAAACAACGTCGTTTAGATTACCAAGTTACCGGTCGTAGAATAGATATGCAGTTTGATGGAAGAATGAAATGTGGAATTATTAGAGGATTGAAATTGTACTACCAAGTCAAGCCAAGCTTTCCATCTCCCTTTAAATAAGCGCAAACTATACATGGCTTCTTGGTATAATAGTGGAAGATATTAGCAGGCAAAATCGAGGGAATTGTGCAAATGATGATACAAGCATGAAAATTACCACAAAGCATCATTATTATATACTTTTAAAGAAACAACTGCTGGCCATTAAAAAAAATCATTTTTTCAAGATGGCCACCGCCGTTTTCCAATATGGCTATTTTTTTCAGTTTGAACATACTGATTTTTTCTGGAAAACTTTTCGTTTACCTTCTATTAGTGAAAAACAGCTGTCAGGTTTGGTAGCTACCTTCTTTACATGTGAATAATTCACTAGACATGAGTATTTGACACAAACCGGGTTTGCGCATGCGCGAAAATGTAACAAAATTCATTAAAAAATATTTTAAATATTTACTAAAAATTAAGTGATTTGGGATTTTCAATGATATTATGATTTGGTTTGATAACATTTTTCAAGGTTATAACACACATGATTTAACAACTTTGCGAATGCGCAAACTATTTATAAACATAATGAGTGATTTGTATGCACTACCAGGGCAAACTGGTATAAATCGTAGTTCATCTCATTACTCTTAAAAGCAAGTAAGTGTAAAATATTTGATGCCACTGTTTAAAAACAAGCCAATTCAGTTGCAATGAACAGGTATATGATGGATAAGACGGAAAATGTGGTTAAAACGAGAAAAACATCAATAGTAACGGTAGATCAGCCACTTTTGGTAATGGATATTCAGTGGGAATTGCCTGATCTGTTCATTGAAGATAAGTTTATCGTCATGTATAGGTGGATTTCACATTGAAATGACTTGTTTTAAAGTTCTTGGTGATATATTACGTGAAGGTAGATGGACACATGTTTCATGTTTCCTCACTAAAACCATTATTGCAACAGCTAGAACGGCATATTCTTGTATGTATGTTCAAATGTACCTAGGACTAGACACGCGCATCAGATAACTCTATGTGTTTTAGTTTGAAAGATATATATCGGCTTAAGAAAGCTAAAAACAGAACTTATAATCATGTCATGACTCTGTGGCGTTCAATGATTTGATAGACTGGCGTAAGAAAATATAGTCATCTCTACCACAGTTCAATTCCTGGCGTTCAATTATAAAATAAGAACTGCTTGTGAATTTGGTAGTATGCTTATTTCATGAGTCAGATTTTGTACCAACAGTCCATATAAAGCATGATACTGTATTCATTTAGGTCTTGATCGTGTAACATATTCTCGATCGCGACCGACCTTCTCCGAGATATGGCTTCCCTTCTCTTAAGTCACCCAAAGGTGGCAATTGATTTTGAAAATGATAATTTTACTGTACGTAAGACCAAACAATATTTTTCTTATAACACAATTGATCAGACAAAAACAGAATAATGCAATTGTAAAGGGCGATTTGTTGTCATAGGTTTAACCGAAGACCTCATTTAGACGTATTGATGGTAGCTAGACCAGAAGTCAGTAGACTATCAGATAAATTTGCAAGATCTAGTGGTTTGAGGCATTCTATAATAGATGAACGACGTTATGAACACACAAGGGTTTCTTTAAAAAGATCAAAGGCAAATAATTTAAAGATCCTTTGAAGTAAATACAAAACGAAGGAGAGCCGGTGTCTTATAACCAGATTAAAAAGAACAACTCTTATTATATAAAACTATAAACGTTTTTGTAAAAAACAAAGCTAGAGCTCTTAGATATCTTTTCAAGTCTTTATTTTTTGTCGCAGTGGACAAATTGATTTGGAATATTTCTTAATCCATAAAGACAAACTGCTCCTCCGTTTTTGTCTTCGGATGTCATTTTAAACAGTGGTTTAAATCGGTGCAAATGGATTAACTTGAAACATTTTGTAATTTGCAGATCCAAATTCTTACGCATTTATCGTTGATAGAGCAGCAATGGTTAATTCCAGGCCACCTTGTAGGGAATCAATATTGGATGATTTTGCAATTGTGTTATACGGCCTTAAATAAAATCTTGCATCGATAAGTATTCAAGAGTAGATATTGTTTTAGATTTACTAAATGAATCATTGAAAGGCTAGATGTGAGAAGACAAAACTTGGGTTCTGGAGTAGTTTTCTCTATGAAGATGACAACGAAACGAAATTTTTCAAGTGTCTTGCCGACAGAAATGCTTCTGTAGAGACTAATAAGGATACTTTCCAGCTACCCCTTGTAAGCATGGAGAAGCAGATATACGAATGTTTGTCCATGTTCGGCCTGATTATGAAAATTGTTGTAGGACGGTATTCAAGGTAGCACCGACACAGATGTAGTAGTATTAAGAATTGCAGCACTCCAAAAATATGGTGGAATAAACTGTGGATAGGTTTTGGCAGGAATGAAGACTTTTGATGGCTTCCTGTACGTGAAATATCAAATGCTACTCTTCCTTTTATTTATACATTTAGTGCATGTGACACTAAGGGAATAGGTCAGTTTGGATGACATAGGAAGTATTTCAACATGTAAGGGACGTACTTATTTCTTTGCTGAAGTATAAAGACACATACAAGGACATAAAAGAAGCATTTGTTTGCATCATGTATGACAAAACAACATCACTATTTGCTGTTAACGAGGCACGATGTAAATTTTTAACCAGGAAGCAGCGGCATTGTGATGTAGTTCCGCCTACAAGAGTTTTTTTTCTTCGGAGCACATCAAAAGAGCAGCGTATCAAGGATGATAAGTTTGGGCTCAGCCTGATTTATGTACCAATTCATGAACACTAGGGTTGGATGAAAGAAAAAAATCGAGGTCTCCTTTGGCTACCGTTAAAGTTGCATCCTCCTGTCGGGAACTTTTGAAATGACGAGGCGTAACATCCAGTTGTGTTGGTGACTGTAAATGCTACCGTTCTGTCCGAGTACGAGTTTTGTTATTGGCTACTGACCGATAATTTTAAGATAACGAACCTGTCTTTCTAATAAAACTAGGCATTTAATCTTAACAAAGAATGTGATATCACTTGTTAAGATAATGAAAATTATAAAAAAAAAAAAATTTCAAAAATTTTGCCGCCATTTTGAAACCGGAAATCACTCTTTTTTGTCATTTGTGTGTTGTTTTCCCGTACTTTAGGAACTGTAAATTACGCTTAATAAAACCTTACATTGGATTATACCTATAACACAACTTTCAGAGATTTACAACTGGATATGACGCCATTTGCAAAATGATCGGTGGCCATCTTGAAAAAATGGAAATTTTTGATGGCCAGCACCTGATTTCTTTTAATTATCGTTCAGTCCACCTGTATACCAAATTTCATGCTTGTATTTCATGCATGTGTTATAATTGTTAAGTTGATGAAAAATATTTTTTACGTATTTGCATCTAATTTGGAACCGAAAACCACTATTTTTCTTCAGTTATGTGTTGTTTTGTCGTACTAAGGAGCTGTTTTTAACGTTTTATCATATCTTACATTGACTTATACATAACACATCTTTCAAGGATTAAAATCCCTTGTAAAATTGCTGGAAAGTAAAAAAATCGAAATTTTTGACTCGTTAGCCGACATTTTGAAACCGGATGTCACCTTAAGTTTAATTAATGTATTGTCTAGTCGTTATTTATGAACTGTCTTTTTCTTTTTATCAAATCTAACAATGGATTTTACAAATAACACACCTTTCAAAGGATTAACCATTAATGGCTAATTTGTTATGACGCCATTTTCAAAATGTGTGGTGGCCATCTTGAAAAAATGATTATTTTTTCTGGCCAGCAGCGGATTTTTTATAAGTATCATTTAGTTAACCTTTATACCAAATTTCATGCTTGTATCACGATTTGCACAATTATGTCCATAATATCTCCCACTATAAGGGTGTATTGAAGTATTGATAGCACTATTTCTACTTTCAAACGTTGGGCACGCGCGATGTTCCTACAACCCCTAGGATTTAAAACAGAATCTTCGACATTTCATCCGCAATACAAAATAAAAATGTTAGAAAACACGAACCAATATTAAAACAAATTCAATATTTGTTTTGAATTATGTTTTTACAGCTCTTGATCATCTCCTAAGTAATATCTAGTATATTTGAGGATTAAAAAAAGAAAGCTATGTGAAAAAACAGATGTCCCCATCCAACTTTACATTTATGAAAAACTGTTTTAACTCTTATGTATAGTGATCCTATTTCTTATTCTCTGATCTTCTTGATTCTTGACAGGAACAACGACATGTGTCGGTTCTTTGTGGCGTTAGAGCCGTTATTTTACCAAATTTCATTTGACTCGACTGCATATTATAGTAGAAAAGGAATAAAAATAGTAAGACAATAATAATATCTAACAAAAGTACAAATATTTGCTTCATGCGAGTTCAAATATTGCTGATTCAATAAAATCTCTCTACACAGTCGCTTTTTTAAACGGTAGCCATTTTGTCTAAGTTGATATTTCATTTTTGAAAGCAGTTAAGGCATATTTTTTTTATAATTGATCAAAACAAAAATTAGATATACGAAGAGTAAAAAATGCCAAGATTCTTTCCCTATTAACCATTGTTAACAACATATTTAAGTCTTAAAGGAATAAAATGCTTCCATACATTACAAAACGGTAGTCAATTTTTCCAAATGTCTGAAAACGTCTTAAATCCTAAAGACGCTTATTTCCGACGTTAAATGTGCTAAAGTTTCAATTAAATGTTTATGATAATTAAAACAAATTGTGTTATGAAATTTGGAGAAAGATGTTAATGATTGCTGCCGAAAAAAAAGTGTATGTTGCTAAAGACTCCGCCCGGGGAAATAGGTTCGACACAGGTTAAATTTTGCAATTTTTATAAATTGTATAGCTTTTAACGATTTCTTTAAAAGAATTTGGAAATGGGGGAAAAAATCTCATTTTATAAAATAAATTGAAATTTATGTTACGGAAGTACTCCAAAATAGATCATTTAAAGTCGTTACTTCAGTTAGGTGCAGTCACCAATATCAAAACACTTAATACCAGTTCACAGAATGTTTTAATACGCGATTTGTCCTGCTATTTCGTGATGAAAGTAATTCCTGTACTAGCGAAGCCGGAACTTTTCGTCAATATAATCTTGTGCATGAAATGGAGGTAGTTGAAAGACGAATCCCAAACAGCAACGAAAACCGTTTCATCGAATTAAAAAAAAACCGGAATTATATTTTTATTTACCGTTTTCGCGGACGACCCAGGAGTAGATTACTATATTTTAAAATGTATATATCTGAAGATTACCGTTGGGAAATAATTCTCAAGCCAAGGTTCAAGTAATTGAAGAGGTGTATTTCGACAACTTATGTGTCAGGGAAAATACAATTCTATTCAAATTTAACCAAGGGTAAAAATGTTCGATTTACTTGCAGAGTGTCAGATATATTTGTATTGACCAGGGGATGAATTGAGATATAGAAATTTTACAATGACAGATGATATGCAACTTCAAAGTTAAACATCCTATGTTAAAAAAAATTATGAAAACCGTATACATGTACTTCCGTCCCATCTTTCCTTCCTACATTACTTGCGACAGTACTGCATTCTAAGTTGAAATAACTTAAAGGGTAAACATTATTATATCGATTTCCACAACTCGAGGTAATTTTTTGACAAAATGACATCACAAAACGAACAGAACCAGAATCAACCAACAATATAAAAAACCGAATAAAACTTGCAAAAATTAATCGAAGTCAAAGACCCTCTTCAACGTCGCATTTTAAGTGTAACGTGTTGTAGGAATATCGTGCCCAACGTTTGATAGTAGCGTTAGAGCAATTGCTACATTAATTCAACCTTATTACAAGAAGCCATGTAGTATGCGCTTAATAGAGCTTTCTTACAAATTGACGAAAGGTACGAACGAACGTAAAGGGAGCAGGTATTTCATTTCTACAATAACAGTTAAAAGAGTCTTTGTTTAATGCAGTAAAACAGCAGTCTTTTCTAAATCAAGTTAATTTAAAAAAAAAAATTATATTGCAAATAATACATGATTTTAATATAATCAAACAGAAAAAAAATAGTGTCAAATACACTTACGTCCGATACGTTACTTACGTAAACCAAGAGTACACACATTTCCGCGGGATTTTTTTATGCACGAGTTTCACGATTAACATTGCAATGCCATTATTGAAGTATTAGTCTAAATTTAAAGACAAGATTCACATTTATTTTTATTTGTTACAGTACACTTTCAGCAAATTGTCAAAGTGGAATATCGAGATTTGCTAAAAAATGATGCTACAATGTTTTTAAAAAGTAATGTTTTTAAAAAGTTATGTTTTTAAAAAGTAATGTTGAATAAATCTAGAAAAAAGACTTTGTATATCAAGAAAATAAATCTACAATTTTGCACCATCTATAATGTGGATTTTATACTGACGATTAAACAGTACACATGTTTGGAAGATAGACGCAAAGTTGTCAATTATCGTCCAGTGGCTAATATTTCATGAATGTTCATGAAACGCAGTTATACTCTACAATAACCGTTCCATTGCTGCGGTGTATCATATATGCACATTTACGGGGGGGGGGGGGGGGGGGGGTGCATATTATCAGGGGAGAGGCGATGATTCAAAAGTTATGAAACGAGCACCAGCATATTGCATGGTATGAAGATCATCTTTTTTTCTTCATTTCATTTTATCATTTTGAGCGTTAAATATTTTGAATCAAAAAATATATGTGTTTCCATTAGGGAAGAAGACAATGTATTTGCTTTGACATTGTAATATTGAAGAGTGGGGGAGGGACCGGTTTTTAGTCGTCTAGGGACATTTTTTTCGTCTGACTACTCTTTATTTAGAATATTTTGTAGTGTTATCTCCTCCGACCTGGTGGTATCAATAATCATATTTTAACCTATCGTACGTCCCGAAATTCTAAATCCTATATATATCTCAAGAAAAATCCAATTTAATAAGTGTCGTTGCATGCATGATAGTTGGCCGAAGTTCCTCGACTATTATTCAAAAATATCAAAATAAAGGATCCCGAAAACGAGTCTTACGTATGATTCGTCAAGCATACGTACCTTTCGTCAATTTGTAAGAAAGCTCTATTAGAGCTTTCTTACACATTGACGAAAGGTACGAACGAACGTAAAGGGAGCACGTATTACATTTCCACAATAACAGTTAAAAGAGTCTTTGTTTTATCCAGTAAAACAGCATTCTTTTCTAAATCAAGTATGTTTTTCAAAAATAATAATATCGTAAATAATACACGATTTTAATGATAATCAAACAGAGAAAAATAGTGTCAAATACACTTACGTCCGATACGTTACTTACGTAAACAACGAGTACACACATTTCCGCGGGAATTTTTAAGCACGAGTTTCACGGTTAACCTTTCAATGGCATTTTTGAAGTACGTTTGTCTAAATTTAACGACGAGATTCACATTTATCTTTTTTTTTTAGATTACACTTTCAGCAAATTGTCAAAGTGGAATATCGAGATTTGCTTAAAAATTATTCTACAATGTTTTTAAAAAAAAATGTTGAAAAAATCTAGAAAAACAGATTTTGTATATCAAGAAAAAAAATCTACAATTTTGCACCATATATATTGTGGATTTTATAATGACGATTTAACAGAACACGAGTTTGGAAGATAGACACGAAGTTGTCACTTATCGGCCAGTGGCTAATATTTCATGAATGTTCAGGACAAAAGGCAAAACGTAATTATACACTAAAACAACCCTTCCTTTGCTCCGGTGTATCATATATACACATTAAAGGGGGAGGGGGGAGGGGGGGTAATGAATAGTATCCGGTGAGAGGCGATGATTCAAAAGTTATAAAACGAGCACCAGTAAATGGCATAGTATGAAGATCATCTTGTTTTCTTCACTTTCATTTTATTTTTTTGAGCGTTGTAAATTTTGAATCAAGGAAGTATTTGTGCTTTGATTTTTCTCATTTTTCTGTAAGGGAAGAAGACAAAATGTATTTTGATTTGACATTTTTTAGGTTAAACAGTGCAACCTTTTATTATTGAAGAGTGGGAGAGGGCCGGCTTTTAGTCTTTTAGGGGAAATGTTTTCGTCTGACTACTCTATATTTAGGATATTTTGAAGTGTTAACTCCTCCGACCTAGTTGTATCATATTTAAACCTATCGTACGTACCGAAAATTCTTAATATATCTCAAGAATAATCCAATTTAATAAGTGGCGTTGCATGTAGGATGATAGTCCGAAGTTCCACGACTATTATTTAAGTATGTCAAAATAAAGGATCCCTTAAACGAGTCTTACGTATGATTCGTCAAGCTTACGTACCTTTCGTCAATTTGTTTGAAAGCTCTATTTTGAGGGAGATGGGATACTTAGCTGGCAAGTTAGGCTCAAATATTCACATGGTATTATCTACCTAATAAGTCTCTACAGCCAATAGCCATGCATTAATTTATCATCCTCAATTGCTTTTAATAAAATATATAAGATTCTCACTGAAGGTATTCAAAGAAGGTATCCAAAGATTTTGCGACGATGCAAATATTAAACTTTACAATATAAATAAATATCTTTAACCAATGAGTTCAAATAGCAAAAGCTATGCAATTAACAAATATATATACTTATTAAGCTTCATGTAAATTTTTTAACAATAAAATGCATTAAATATGAAATTTGGAGTTTTACCAAGGGAGCTAATAATTGAATAATAACACTGTCTGCCACACAGCATTTCGGGGACTTTCCCTCTGGTATCTTTCCTCCCTCTTTTATAGCTGACTATGCGGGGGCTTTTCTAATTATTTGGGGCATTATGATGACGCTTAGCTGTAAAATATGTGTGTACTTTAGTCTCTTGGCAATCATAATACATATTCTTTTATATATAGCGATGTCGTTATTACGACAAAGCGTTATTACGACATGATATGTCGAAATTACGACATAGCGATGTCGTTATAACGACATAAAATGTTTTTTTTTTGGAATGGCCCTTATCGGCTTCCGTAAAAAGGGACCAAACCATATATATATGTTCATTGAATGACATAGAAACATTTACGCTTTGAATAGATATTTGCATAAATATGAAAATACTGTTGCACTTATACTTATATAAATATGATTTAGGTAAAGAATGCCTTGTGCTATGGCAACTGGCAACTCCAAAGAATTGGAACGCTAGAGAAGTTGAAGCAATTCTGAATAAGTTTGAAGAAAGGTTTAATGATCTTCCAATGAAAATAAAATTCGTAAGGAATGGATCATTAATAATAATGACCACAGTTTCTGCTGAAGTTTTAAAAGACACTTCATCTTTTAAGTCTGCTGTGAAAGCCTTTTTAACAAGGATGGTAGAAGTTTGCAGTATTGACACACACATATCATGTAATGTCGGTGTAACGCTGCATATACTGGAGAGTGATGAATGTAAGTACAATGTATCACTTTATCAAACAAACAAAAAACTACATACGGTTTTAGCAGTGTTTCATAGCTTGATGAAATTTACCACAATAGTTTCTTTTTTTTATTTACTTTCATATGTTTTAATTGTTTTTCTTACCTCTCTCTTACTCTCATCATGGAAGCCACTATTTCATGACTTAATTTAAATCAAAATCACATCAGCTATTTAATATATGCACTCGAACAATAGGGGGATGAGTAATTTGTCAGTGTATTGTGAAAATAATTAAAATAGATAAATTCTTATTATCAAAAGTCACGTCAAGTTGAATATGCAAATCATAAGAAAATAAGGAGGTGTTGATTGGTTGACAATAAGACAAACTGTTGTACTAATTCGCTTTTATATGACAGCATTCTGTTGATTGCTTTTTTCTAACATAAAAAGTATATCCTTTATTCCACATTTTTCCATACTCATTTAAGGGTCACACCGTTAAATTTTATATACAATGTTTTGTTTGGTCAGCAACATTACGATATTACCTAATGTTTATTCAAGACTGTAGGTGGATCGATATGTAATCAATCAGAAATGTTTGTGTTTTGGTTATTCCGACCATCTTTTCTTTGTTTTAATTATGGTTAAACATATGTTATACTTTCTGATTTAACTAGCTGTTGTTTGTTGCTGGAGCATGGTATACAGTAGGGCATAACAGGCCCCAATATGACAAAAAATTGAAAGATAAAAAATAATCAGAAAACCAACGTAAATTGTTCTTTCATGTATACTTCATTGACATATGTTGAGGCGTGTGATAACATCTTTTAATAACGCATGATTTGTTGTAGATTTAAAATAATAATACTCTTTTGATTGAATCATGTAAGAAAATAACTAGGAGACATCTAGATATCATCATAAAACCTAGTATTGAAACTAATTTGGAGCAAAATACATACAAATAAGTGATAAAGTGGTGATTTGTACATTTGAAAAGTCATTTTCTTCAAGACAGACGCGTGAAAAGTAAAAATTAGCATCACATAGATGGTGCATGAACTTTCAATAGTTAGATATTTTCAATATATATTAGCCCCGGTCGCTTTGTAGATTTCTCGTATTTTTTTTTATTTTTCATATTAGTGAAATTCACATATAGATTACCAAACACAGCTACAGATAATAAAGATGTTCAGACAGAATATGCAGAAGACACAATTAAAATGAGTAAGCAGTATAAATTGCATAATATATTTTCAATCAGCAGTCCGCATGCCACTTCGAATAAGTGTCGACTTAAACATTTCCGTTCTTCACATAGATTATTGTTACAATACTCTAACCAATTCAAACTCAAATGAATAAGCTGTTAATAACCTACAAATACATAACATCTGCTATCTTATGCCGATGAAGATTGTGACTTCATTATTTTCCCACGCGTATTATAAATTTATCAATCTATTGATAGCTATTGTTGCACCAAATATCGTTATCCTCACATACACTGATTGTTTAAGCTGTTGTTGAGTAGTAAGGTAAATATTGTCAATGTTAGTTTGAAGAAGAGAAACTCTTAAACAGGTTAAATAAATTTTAAAAATTAGTGGAAAACAAAAATGAGTGGAAAAATGGGTCAAAATAATGTAGCAAACTGCTTACATGGCCGTGCGTTTTCTGTTCGAGGAAGTGTGTTCTAGTCTTGGCCGTGTCTAATCGAACTGTTAAAAATGATTATATCCTGCTTCGTCGCTAAATAAATGACAATAAGGATATAAAACAAGGAGAGGATAGTTTAAACTGCAGGACATTGTCAAAAGTGGTTAACCTTCAAAAGTACTGTTTATCTTTTTTTTTTTATAATAAAAAACACTTCTTATGAAAAAAATCCTTATGTTATTTCTTCTTTTATTTGACCACTACACACAAAATTGTCTCCGATTTCTTTCTATTATTCTGTTAAGGAAATTTACGTTCAATTCAAATTGACTTTATATTTTATCTTCCTGACTATACATTTCTTG
The DNA here is from genome assembly GCF_036588685.1 of Mytilus trossulus. Lineage (NCBI taxonomy): Eukaryota > Metazoa > Mollusca > Bivalvia > Mytilida > Mytilidae > Mytilus > Mytilus trossulus. The sequence goes on along the minus strand of NC_086383.1, from coordinate 14,628,523 downwards.
CCAATAACTTTTTTTTAAAAAGCGTCAATCATCGTTAATCTGCTTTGTAATTGTCAGCTAGAAAACATCCGTTACGAGTTTTCTTATTTTGTATTTGAAATTTCATTTTCTCCAATTTGTGTGCTATTTTCACATATCCTGACCGATGTGAGAAAAATATTTCTCCCCACTAGTGAAAAATTTGTTCTCGGCAATTGATTGGTTGAAATTTAATTGTGACGTTAAATTTTCTTGTTTTCTTCTGAATTTTCTTATTGTGACGTCATGAAAAAAGACGGCGACCATGCCTGATGACGTCAAAACAAAGTACACAACTTTCCTCAAATCTTTGAAAAGGAAGGATAAAAATCATAAGAGAAACAGATTCAATCACTGTAACTCGTGTATTACGATATTTCTCCACTCTCAACAGTTAAATTTTAATTATTTAAAAAGCTCGACAAGCCGCGCGCTTTGAATATTAAAATGTTACTGTCTCGATTGGAGACATATCGTAATACACTTGTTGCAGTTGTGGAATCTATATTTTTTTCTGTTAGATACATTTTAACATAAGTTATCAATATAAAGAATAATCTAATACAATGATCAAGCGGTCTTCCTGGATTTTGTAACTCTTCGTAATTGTTCATTGTTTACAAGAGGAAGTGCAATGTGTCCTTAAAAGAGGGACGAAAGATACCAAAGGGACAGTCAAACTCATAAATCTAAAACAAACTGACAACGCCATGGCTAAAAATGAAAAAGACAAACAGAAAAACAATAGTACACATGACACAACATAAAAAAACTAAAGAATGATCATCACGAACCCCACCAAAAACTAGGGGTGATCTCAGGTGCTCCGGAAGGGTAAGCAGATCCTGCTCCACATGTGACACCCGTCGTGTCGCTTATGTGATAACAAATCCGGTAAATAATTTAATTCGGTAGGTCACATTCATGAAAGGAAAGGGGATTGTAGTTACGACGTAGGGAACATATCCGATATCATTTGTGAAACGGTTATTCCATAACGGTCAACCAACTCGTGATGGCGTCCGTAAAATTTACCAAGGGATAATATCAACTTCACCATTTGGAACTCTTGGTTTAATAGCTTCCTTGTGAGCAGCAACCCTCTATCAAGAAAATCATGATAGGAAATGCAAGCACGGGAATATCGTATCAATTGGGAGATATACACCCCGTATGCAGGTGCTGCTGGAATGTTGCTACTTAGAAATGGAAAGTTCACTATTTGAAAGCTGAAATCATCTCTTTTGTCGTAAAGTTTTGTTTTCAATCGACCCTCATTGTTAATTTCTAGATGTAAATCAAGATATGAGGCCGACTTAACTGTATCTGTAGTATCCTTTTATCTCTAGTTCGATAAAAAGGATTATTTTCGTTATGCAGTAAATTGAGGGGAAATGGTTTCATTCAGGCCGCAACAAATAAGAACATGAAATTTGACATCGACAAAAATTGACAAAAAAAGATGAGCGGAAGATACCAGAAGGACATTCAGACTTGTAGATCGGAAATAAACTGACAACGCCATGTTTAAAAAAGAAAAAGACAAACAAAAAAACAGAAAACTAGAAAATTAGAAAGACAATAGTACACAAGACACAACATAGAAATCTTAAGATGTAAAGACAAGTAAAATTACTGACATCATCAAATAACCATATCAGGAGTAGCATCCCCTTATCTCAATTTCAAATATTTTTCACATGTGTTCATTGTCTTGAAACACCTTAAGGATAGACAACATTTATTAATCTAAATGTAAACGATCTGCAACAAACATCTTTTAAACAAAAATATCATTGATGTATTCCCTATTTTTATGAATAATGCATGTTGAGCAATATATTCTTTAAAAGTCTTATCCTAATAATGTACATTCTTCCAATAGCTTGTTATTTTGTGGCATATGCAATGTAGCATACGAGATATATGAGGATTTGGGGATCGACTGATACGGTGCTTTTTGTCCGCAATTTGCTTTTTGTCCGCTTTTGCTTGTTGTCCGATAATTTTGCTTTTTGTCCGTTACTTTTTGTCCGTTTAGCTTTTTGTCCGATAATTTCTCTTTTTGTCCGACACTTTTGCTTTTTGTCCGTTGCGTTTTGTCCGTTTTGCTTTTTGTCCGATAATTTTGCTTTTTGTCCGACACTTTTGATTTTGTCCGTTGCTTTTTGTCCGTTTTGCCTTTTTAGCTCACCTGGACCAGAGGGTTAAGTGAGTCTTTTTCATCACTTGGCATATGTCGTCGTCGTCAAATTTCAGAAAATCTTAAACTAATGGCAAAATGAAAGCAAATATGGTCACAATCATCTCTAGGGTATGTAGTTTCAAAAAGGTATCAGGTGACCCCGCCCAAAAAACAAGATGGTCACCATGTCTAAAAATAGAACATTGTGGTAAAATATAGATTTTAGCTTATATCTCTGAAACTAAAGCATTTAGTTCTGGGATAATAATATTCATCAAGTCATAATGTATCTGCCCGCGATTTTTTAGTTACATTAGACAACGCGTTTTGGGGTTGCTGCCCCTGATATTTTAATTTTAATGTAAATAAGCATTTTCTAGTTTTAATTTGATTGGAGTTTTATTTTAAAGTCGTTATAACGAGTAAGCTTACTTTATATAACGACTTAACTAACAACACAGCTAACTTGTTTTAACGACTTAACTAACTCGTTTAAACCACTTGACTAACTTGGTTACTTAAAAAATACTTATTGTAAATACATAATTTTTATGTGATGATCGATAATAATATAATGAAAAATTTGTTGCTATTAAATAATGAATAAAATTGAAAATGGAAATCAAAGCAACAACAATCTGACCATAGAGCAGACAACAGCCGAAGGCCACCAATGGGTCTTCAATGTAGCGAGAAACTCCCTCACCTAGAGGCGTCCTTCATCTGACCTCTAAACAAATATGCATACTAGTTCAGTGATAATGGATGTCATACTAAACTCCGAATTATACACAAGAAACTAAAATTAAAAAACATACCAGACTAACAAAGGCCAAGGGCTCCTGACTTTGGACAGGCGCAAAATTGCAGTGGGGTTAAACGTGATTTTTTAGATCTTAACCCTACGCCTATACCTCTAGCCAATGTAGAAAAACAAACGCACAACAATACGCACAGTAAAACTCAGTTTAAGATGTCCGAGTCCGATGTCAGAATATGAAACAAAAGAAAATAAACAAAATGACAATAATACATAAATATTTAAAGACTTCGTGAAGTGACTGACATGCCAGCTCCAGACCTCAATTAAACTGATTGGAAGATTATGTCTTTATCATATGAATATCAGGCACAATCCCTCCTGTTTGGGGTTTAATATTATACCATCATGAAAGATATGAAAAGAACATAACCCATGTCATGCCAACAACTGGTTTAAGAATAAATGTGTTTAAATCCGATGCAAAGACCCTATAAGCTTAAGTGAATCAATATTAAAGCCAAAATATGCAATCTTTAATGACCTGACAATAGTATTGTAACTTCTTAATTAGTCTGTTTAAAGGTTTTGTTAGCTTTTGAGGTGAATACTGACATATTTATGCTTTGTAAAGAATATTACCATAAAAGATTGGATGTGAAATACCTGAACGTATAAGATATCTGCATGTTGAGTTATATTTACGAATTATTTCCTTGTACCGATGATAAAATTTAGTAAATGTTTTGACTAGTTTGTGATATCGAAAACCCTGGTTTAACATTTTTTTAGTAATACATAAATTTCTCTCGCTAAAATCTAATACGTTGTTACATACACGAGCGAATCGTACATGTTAAGATATATAAACACCTTAAGATGGTGACAAGGGATCGTCACCATTCAAAAAATGGATAATTAACGATAGGAAATGAAAAATAATCTCTTTTATCATAATTTTTTGTATTAAGCTTCCCGTTAATGATACAGATATCAAGATCGAGGAAAAGACAGTGGTCATTGTTGGTATTAGCTTTATTTAAAGTAAGTTCAGCAGGATACATGTCTTTAGTATACATACTGAAGTCGTCATTATTGAGAGCCAATAGATCATCCAAAAATCTAAAAGTATTGTTAAATTTTTGTATCAAATGATGTTTTGATGGGTCTTTGCTGATTTTAGTCATAATTTGTAACTCATAACGATACAAAAACAGGTCTGCAATAAGTGGTGCACAGTTAGTCCCCATTGGAATTCCAAACACTTGACGATACACGGATTCTCCAAAGCGAACAAAGATGTTATCAAGTAAAATTCAAGCGCAAATATAGTATCAAAGCATGTTCAATTGACAAAGTTCTTTTGTTTGTTGCTACTACAAAATGACCGAAAAGAGTTTGAACATATGTAATGGAATCCTGAATTTTTAAATGACCAATAAATGAGGGATGTGAACTTTTTTCTTAATAAGAATATGAGGCAAAGTGGTATATAGGGTAGAAAAATCATAACTTTGAACAGATTCAAAATCACCAATATATGCATGCAATTTATCAAGTACTTCGAACGAGTTTTTGGCACTCCAAAAGTAATTAATTCCACTATTTTCAAAGGCCGTTTGAACAATTTATTATCAGGTTTTTGATGGTACCAAGTGTACCTGTAAGTAGAATAGACAATTTAGTAGTGGAACAATGGCTTGAAGATAAATAAATCTATACTTGTAAGGTGTTTTGTGTAGCTTCGGAAGCCAGTACATAGTTGGGACTTTTATTGTATTTGCTTCTGCTTGTAAAGACGTAGCTAGGTCCGGAAAATAATGTAAATAAATGTTTACAAAGTTAACGCTTTTTTTCTACACGAAGTTTTTGACGCAATTTTACCAAAAAAATAGATGAAAAACATATCATTTAATTTGAATTCTTGATAGATATATATTAATAGTGAAAACAGGTATTACTTCAAGCGATTGAAGGTCTACTTCTGGCCAAAATTTGGATAATGGAATTGACTGCTGCGACCCCTTAGCCCCTTATAACAGATATACCTTATGGCTCTTTCGAAAACTTAACGTATTGCTATCTTATGCGTAATTCGAATTCGATTCGCATTAACTAATTCGAATTAGTTTAATTCGCATTCGAAACGTTTTACGTCCTAACGTCAATTCTAATTCGAATTACAATGCCCGTCAAATTCGCTTGACTGTCCAAACGACGTTAACTTTTAAATTCGTATTCACAAAAGCGAATTTCTAAGGCCGTTAGTTTTCTCGTTTGAATTGTTATACACTTGTCTTAGGCCTATCGGAGCCTTTTATAGCTGACTATATCGGTATGGGCTCATTATTAAAGGCCGTACGGTGACCTATAGTTGATAATGTCTGTGTCATTTTGGTCTTCTGTGGATAGTTATCTCATTGGCAATGATACACATCTTCTTTTTTATAGTTCAAGTATCAAATATAAACATAAATTTATAACCCGAAAGACGAGATCGTGTGTCTGTTTGGTTTATTATGTAATAAACCACAGGTGCTGGTGAGCAGTTGATATAATTATTTTTATCTTTCTTGTTCATTCGTAAAATAAAAGGTATCACTTGAATCGACATTTTAATCATTTCTAAAAGAAAAAAAGTACAATTAACTATGACCCCCTTTCTAACTATTCACGCCCGTATATTGAAAAATCATTATACGGACATGGATATTAAATTGCTGATATCTTGAAAACAGATAATTATTGATACCGAAGTTAATAATTTAACACAAGTGTACAGGAAATCCCCACCCCACCCCCCACAAAAAAAATCTCATTTAACCCCATTCAAAAGAGGATCAACTTGATAAAAATAAGTGTTTTTATTTTTGTTTGTTAACAAACTTTCAAGATCCGTTTTTACACTCGAAAATAAATATAAATAAAAACCGGATGAATTTGATTACAGAAATATGTGATATTTAATTGTACATTGTACATTTAATAAATTTATCAAGCAGTTTTGTCAATAATCTTCTTTTAATCGTGATTACTTTCGATGAACCGGTCTTCTTAACAACTGATTCAACTTAGAGAGCACTCTTTCATTAAAGGCTTTTTCACAAATAACTTCTGGAAATACTGTAACTACGTATCTTCTTTGAAACTCCCTTTTCTGTCTGTTTAGGGGATTCTTATTTAATTTACCTCCACCGTAAAACATATACATCGTTCTTAAGTTGTCGGATGTAAATAGTTCTGGGAACAGAATTGGCATAATGTGGCATGCAAAATTCCCTGGTCCTTTAGAAGAGTGAATGGCTCTTGACAGATCGTTCTCTGAAATTATAAATTCTTCTGGAATGTCCGAAAATAAACTGTACGGCACAGTAAAACTTTGTCTCATCGGCGGGGTTGACATGCTAAATCCAAATGTTGGCGAAAAGGTATTTCTTTGCTCAAGTGTTGTAATGTGAGACGTTGTCGGAGTCAAATGTATATCCGGCAAACGGGATGAATGTGATAGTAACGGAGACAGTACCTCACTTTCATTTTCAACAGCATCTATCAGAGACCGACGAGCTGTTGAAATTCTTTGTGTATGATTTTCCGACTCTTGGGGTTGAAGATGCCTAGTCACAAAAGCAAATAACTTTCCGATGGTCTCCTGCTGTTTAAGTAGCATGCGTTCTAATAGAGACGAACGAGCATTGCTAATTTCCACTTGCTTTAAAATATCTGCCAAGTCATTGTCTGACGAAAAGGCTGGTCTTGTCTTTAGAACTGGGGATTTGTCCTTTCCATTACACTCAGGTTCGGGTTCCACTTCCACCTCAATTGGCGATATTGGTGCTATAAAATGAGGAGGAAGTTCAGGTGATGGTGTCGGCGATCTAAATAAATATGGGTCGTTATTCCCATCTCCAATATCTACAAGAGATGCTTCTGGTTTCTGAAAAAAAAATCAAAATATAAATATATTATATTAAATGACAACTCACAGATGCAGTTGAATGGGGTTTAACTAAAACAAAATACTACTTCTAGTGTTGTGTCGAACGATATGTTGTTACTGTCGTGTGGCAAATATTACAAAAACTTTTTCAGATTCTATTAAATACGTTTATATTAATGTTTTTTTTTAAAGAATAAAAATTGTTAATTACTGAGTGTAGAGTGTGAAGTGAGCGTAGTTTATTTAAACCAACTAATCAATCGAACTACATGTATTCATAAAAAAGTTGTATTTTCTATTTATATCTGGTAACATTTTATCATATAAAATATGAACAAGAAAAAAATAATCATATGCAAAATAGACCGAGACAGATTTTAAAATAAAATATATCTAAAAATATACTTACACTCCGTTTAACATCTTTAGGTTTTGTATTCCGTTTTCTTTTTAATGGCTTTGTCAAAGCAATGGGACTTGGTAAAGTGGCATCACTGACTGGACTTGAAGGTGGTGTCTCAACTGATTCTGTCGATACGTTTGGCGAGTCCGTTGTTTTCTCTAACTTCTTTTTGCATTCTTGCTCTTTTCTCCTCATGTCAAGCCACTCACCACTTTCTAAAACTGTTGCCTCGTCTTTGTCTCCATCTTTGTCACCCCAATGAACATGATATTTCTCACCAATGTGAATACGTCCATCTATGAGAATTTTGAATCTTGGACATATATAAAATCTCAAATTTGCATTTTCATCATCAAACTCGACCAGGAAATTACTTGCTTCTCGAGTCTGAAGTCTTATGCAGGAAAATCAAATTAACTGGTGGGATATTTGGCCTACTGAAAGCCCAGACTTTAATCCAATTGAAATGGTTTGGAGTATGATGAAGCAGTGGTTAAATAAGAAAAAAACTTTCAACTAAGAATGATCTAACCAGTGGAATTAAGGATTTTTGGAAGAATGACTTAACTGTTGAACGATGCAACACTTTCATTGACCACAATTTCAAGGTATTCCCAGTGGCTGTGTTTATTGGTGGACGTGCAACAGGGGATTTACCAAAAAAGATTTTCCCAGAGAGATCAAGGTCGAGGTCATTAAGTTATTTTAATGATCAGTTTGATTTAGAAGAGGTGAAAGAGAGACTTGCAGCAGGGAAATACTGATTTAACAGAAAACCAGAGTCATAAATAAACAGTCCTTTTAAGGACTACCAAATTATTCAAAAAGAGTCTAAAATGTTGTAGTTTGTATGATGAGTGTCTTCAGATACTATTACTGTAATTAATTCTTGAAGTCCTTCTTTTCTATTCCATAACTTTAATTTATTTGTCTTTTCTTTATATTTAACACCTCAAAATATTTGTTTGGCTCATGTTTCAATATTCTAAATTTCCCCATCTAAACCTATATTTAAGTTGACCAATATGCTCTATTCTTGTTTTTTGTTTGTTTGCTAGAACGATTTTCTCTATACTTTATTTTTTTTGCCTATTCATGCTATAATTCTATATTCTGAATATGAAATAATTAAATGTAGCACCCTTCTTCTGTAAAACAATATTAGGCAAAAAACAAATAAACAAAATAGAAATAAAAAGGAATAAAATTAATAAAACTAAACTAAAAAAGCATATATCATGTTAAAAAGGTCAGTTTATTTATTGAAATAATTGAAACATTTATTTTCTTCTTCCCCTTTTTTAATTTAGTACCTGTAAAAGAAGCAAAGTTTGAAATTATTAGCTGATAACATATTTGTAAACAAGCTTTTATAGTTATCATGGTTATGTAATCTAACAGTTTATCAGTCACTCTCCTTGATTCAGGTAACCTTAATTACTAAACAGCATGATATCACATCTGGTTTTTGTGTCTGTCCTTAATACTGTCATGTCAGACACAATGTCTCTCAAAGTTATCAATCTCAGCATGTCCTTAAGAGTACTGTATAAGGTAAAAAACGCCCCCCATTAAGGAGCCGATTAACGATTTCGATCATGTTGTCTCATTTGTAGAACTGATCTTGCTACCGGGACCTATTTTTGTTAATATCTGTGTCATTCAGTCTCATGTGGAGAGTTGTCTCATTGGCAAGCATACGACATCTTCTTTTTATATTAAGTTATGAAACACATACGATAAAGTCAGTATTATCCACATTTATATAGGGCATAAGGGGAAAATTGAGGCCATCAAAATTCATACTTGACCTGTGTTTTGTGGTATACTCATTGCATATAAGCTTAATGCCATTTTTTTAAGGCAAACTGCAGTTTTTTTCCATTACCAAACTGAAGAGCAGTAAAAGTGACGCCATCAAAATTCAAACTTGGTCTGGGATGTGTGGTAATAAGCATTGCGTCAAGTTCCATAACATTGGGTTGGGGCGAACTATAGTCAAAGAATGGAAACCAATTTCGGACGTCATCTGACAGTTTTGACAATTGGTAGAGCTCAACATCCTGCTGTTGTCAGATTTTCTCTCTTATTAATGGTTTTCAAAATAATAGACAAAACTTTAATTTTACCCCGAATGTTCTATTTCAGTCATGTTGGTCATCTTGGTTAGTAGGCGAGGTAATCAGGCATATTTCTGTTAAAATAAGATACCCTAATGATGATTTTTCGAAGTTCAAAATAAAACATGCAAAAATATACACGTTTTTATATCGGACATAAAGCAAAATCAGCGGACAAAAAGCAAAACGGACCAAAAGCTACGGACAAAAAGCAAAAGTGTCAGACAAAAAGCAAAATTATCGGACAAAAAGCAAACGGAAAAAAAAGCAACGGACAAAAAGCAAAAGTGTCGGACAAAAAGCTAAATTATCGAACAAAAGGCAAAACGGACAAAAAGCAACGGACAAAAAGCAAAAGTGTCGGACAAGAAGCAAAATTATCGGACAAATTGCAAAAGCGGACAAAAAGCAAATTGCGGACAAAAAGCACCGTATCAATCGACAAATGTAGTTATATTTGAAAATTTATGTTTAGCGTTTGACTTATGTGTTTTAGTGCAATTTGATGTAAATAATTCTATTTGTAATGTATTACCAGGATTGGAAAAACGCAGGAAAGAATTGGAGAAATTTGATGTAGCCTTTTTGAATGGTGACGATGAAAAAGAAATGAAATGGGTACAAAACACGTCTAAAATTTTGGAAGACAAATTTGATATAAAATGTGCTATCCTTGCAGAAGAATCTATGTATGGTTTTCCATTAAATAGAAGAATTTGTCAGTACTTCAATATGTTTCAAGCAATCATAGTAACCTTAACAAAAGAAAATTATAGAGAGTATGATGTTTATACAAAAGATGACATGCCATTCATAGTTGTCGAATTAGAATATTTAAATAAAGTTCGTACGAAGATACAAAAGTATCGATACATTAATTGTTCAGTTTGTGAGCATTTATGGCTTCCAATGCTCATCGATGCACTGCGGACTAAGCTGCCAGGTGAGTGATGTACATATTATTTTTAAAAGACAATGTTGAAATTTAATTTAGTAACTAGCAGTACTACCTGCCGAAACTCATGACATGCAAAACGCGAAAAATGTAAACTAGTTTAGAGGCATCCAGTTTAAGATAACACAAAATGTTGCAATTATCATTACTTATTTAGTCGCAATTTATTAATGTTTAAATGGTAACCAGGATTGAAATTGTGAACGCAAGCCGCGCGTGTCTTCAAAAGACTTACCAGGAAGCCGTTGACCTTGTTAAACCTGTAGTTTATTTTTTTCTTCAAATAAGTGTATATTTTAATCTATAACAAAATTGCATTACAAATGCCAATATATCAACTACGAGTACATTTAAATCGACACTTATGTATTTTTTGGGGGTAATTTTAATTAAGCTATTCATCCCAATATGATAAGAAAAGCCAGTTTAAACTACTTTATACATTTAGTAGTTTTGTTGGGTTGTTCCTAGTTAGGGGTTTGGTTGGGCGCCGGCAAACTTGTCCAAACTTACCACAATCAATATGCTTTTGTCTCCATTCAGGAGCCAATTATTCAGTGGTTTTCATTTGTTGATATCTGTTACATAAGTTTTTTCGTCATTTGGCATGAATAAGGCCGATTATTTTTTTCGTTTGAATAGTGTAAACTTTTGTCATGTCAAAAACATTTATAACTGATAATAAGGAATCGATAAGTTTCCATTTTTAAAGGCCTTAGTTGACATAAAGTTGTTTATATCTACGTCTTAAATGTCAAATTGGCAATAACACGACATTTCATTAGTTTGCAATGATTACCAATCGAAAAATAAGTTGCGTATTCAACCCCGAATTATATCTTTAAACAGATAAATTGTCAGGAAAAAGACAGAACATAGTCATTTATGAAATTAACGATCATTACTTATAATACGGATTCTAATACCGACTTGTATAAGTTCATTAACTGATGTCACCAAGGATATTGTGTGTCTTAAAACATATGAAACATTGATATCCCTTACTTCCCTTATTGTGAGCTATTCAGTCATGTGACATTTAGTTGAAAGTGATAATACTTTTTGTGTGTATAGTACATCAAAATAAAGAGTAATGATTTGGCACTTAGTTTTGTTTTATGCATCCTGTGCTTCCTGGTGTTATAATAAAGAAAGAAAAATCATATGTTCCTTCGTTTAACTCATACTTAATCGGAGGCGCGATTTCAGTAGGTTGTCTTTCTTTGTCTTACGGTTTGTATTGCCTTGATAATTTCTTACTTGTGTTATAACATTGTTCATATTGTGTATAATTACAGAGCTTTTCAGAAAAAAGATTGAAAACTATAAGGATGAAATAAATGAGGATTGTGAAAAGTGTAAAAATTCAGGTAAATAGATACTGACAAGAGAAGCGAATTTGTCAATTTATTCAATAGGTATGGGATACTGATTTTTTTCTTTCAATAAAGCAATATAGTTCATCCTAACATTTAAGAAGTTTGGGTTCGCATTCAAATGCTTTTCATCAAATAAAAGATCATGAAATAAGAAGATATGTCATCATTGCAAATGATTCACTAATAGGGAGATGTGATATGATTGCAAATGAGAAAAATATCCACCAGAAACTATATGTAGGAGATATAAGAGCAGTGTACGAATTCGTGTTGCTTAAATTCTTGTTTGCCATGTTGTCTTTTATCGACTGATTTGTCTTTCCGCTTGTTTTTTTGCGCCGTTATCAATGTCAACTTTTCCCTTGGTTTATTCCTCCTCTATTAAAAATGAGTAAATTGAATCATGATACACATTATGTTTGTATCCCAAATCTAACATGTTTTGTAAAGCCCATTTGCGTTATTAATTTAAAAAAAACTTTATTTTGTGTCTTTTCATCTCATCTTGAACTATTTTTTAAATTGAAAAACCTTATTAAATATTTAGGATCAAATAAAGCGATTCGGCAACAAAAAATTATGAGTCGAAGAAAATAACCAAATGAAAAACATTTCAACTTAAAATAATTACTCCGAAATATAAACACCTGAGAACACGTTTTATGATGAATAAATTGAGTAGCTAAACATTTGTGTTATGCTACATGTTAATAAAAATAAAAATGAAACATTTTTAGAAATAAAAAAAAGTATTCATAATGTCTCCCTTTTTTGATGTGTCAACATTTTTGAAATCTACCTATTCAAATTCTAATGAACTGTTACTGGTATGAAAACAGTAGTTGAGAATATTAATTTTAAAAAATCGGACGACTTAACAATCTTTGATTATTTTGGGCTATTATATGATAATCATTTTCTTTAGCGAATGCATTGTTGGCATGGCTTTTGATGGTTTTATTGTTTTGTGTTTTTTCATTAGTTTTATTTCTTTATCATGTGCATGTCTACAAGCTCCAAAATATTTAACCATAACTAATTCAAGACAAATTTAAATGACTTTTACTCTTTTGTATAGTTTATAATGCTCTTTGAATATTAAACTAATGAAAATATGTTTTTCATAACATAGAAATATCAAATGATTTGAGACTTTATAAAAAGTTTCTGAGTAACTCTAAAAAAATTAAAGATACATATTCATTTGTTAACGGTTTGAAATTATATGACATTGATTAATATCATCACTGATTTGGATTTTTGTATCCAAGTACCTAATAGACATTTGTACACGGTAATCACAATATATATGTAAATTGTATAACATGAATGGGAAAATTAAGGAATGGTAACTTTTAAAAGTCTATATCTTTATACAAACTTTATTTTTCCTTTATTAAAAAGGTTTGTGTTTCATTGAAGAATGTTTTTATATATGTACATTTCAACATTTTTTTGGAGTTGATATTTTATTTTAAATGAAAAAATTAATTGAAAGAAAGAACCAGTGATGTGATATAGTTCAGCCAGAAACGTAAATTTGGGTTTAAAGTGAAAGCAAAAACCCTTTATGGGAAAAGTTTAGGAAACTGCTTTTTTGATTTGCATTCGTCAGTACTTTATCGATGAACAATCACTTGAAGCAGATACCTAGGGTTCACAAGCAAATGGTTTCACACTGGTTATTGGAATTTTAAGTCTTCATGTGTTTCTGTCTAGAGTTAGGTTTTACTTTTTAACTGTTGTTATTCGAGCACAACTGATGAGATTTATGAAGACAAAAACACATATGACATATTCACTTGTAAATCAGGTTTTTTTTTCTTTCTGACGAAGGTTTTATACGAAACATTTTGTGTGTAAATTTCCAGTCCATAAATCGCTTCATTCATTGTAAGGGAAAAAACTGAGTTTACGAGATGAAAGCTATTTTAGTACACGTCGTAAACTCGTTGAAATGGAAATAGAACTTAAATATTAGTATTCTGAAAAATTTATAAATTCAACTTTACATTTTTTTGTATTATGTCGGTGCTTTTCATATTAAATAATATGGTTTGGTTTTTTTTGTCATTCCTGATGGAACTATACAATGATTCCTAGTTCTATTTATATACAGCTATTCTTTGAGACTCTGGTAAACAGTTACTTTATTGGTATTCATATCAAATTTCCTGTTATGATATTGTGCTCACGAAAATTAGAATCACGTATTCTTACAGATCTCGGAATCTTAAGTACAGATTTGTTCGGTAGATCGACTATCACATAAACGTATCATAATTGTCTAAACAAATTGACTTATTGTATAATCTTATTTTTTAGTTACGACTGTAGTGTATCACGAGATTTACTCAAGAGACAAATTAGAAAGAAAGCCCATCATACTTTGTGGATCACTTGCAGACGAGGGATTTATACTCAATAGAATTCATCAGATATTGAATTCCAAAGACAAAAGGCAGATTATTAACTGGAATAAATTTATTGCAACTCCTTTATCATCTGCCGGAAATACATTGGTGGATCGTTTTGAAAAATGTAAATTATTAAGAGAAGACACTAACTATAAAATTGGAGCCCAAACAAGTATTGCTAAAGTAAAGGGGCCGACTTCCATTCCTTTTCAAGACAGTAACATAAATTTTACAAGTATGAACCTGGAAAAGCTAGCACGTAGTATAAGTTTTACAGCTGAAAGTAAGTTTACATTTAATATTATATCACTGTTAACAACAATTCCCATCAAAACTTTAAAATAGTCTTTTTCAAAAACATTTATCCCTTCGTGAATTTTACGGACGCCATCACGAGTTAGTTGACGGTTATGGAATAACCGTTTCACAAATGATATCGGATATGTTCCTTACGTAGTAACTACAATCCCCTTCCCTTTCATGAATGTGACCTACCGAATTAGATTGTTTACCGGATTTGTTATCACATAAGGTAGCAATACACAGTTAGGAGTTTAGTTTCGCATTATGGCCCCTGTGGATTTTTTAAATAGGAAAGTTATTGTGTAATAAAATTCATTTTTAGACAGATGAGTGCTAATTTAGCCTTCAAAGATGGTTTATAAGAGCATTAAGACTATTTTTTACATGTTTTATGGGCTGTTTTCTGTTTGACAGTCCGTATTTTCATAGCTTGACCGGTTATCGGTCCAGAAATTAATGTACTGTTTACAAACACTCTTTTTCTACACGAAGTTTTTGACACAATTTTACAAAAAAATGAGATGAAAGACATATGATTTTCATTGGATTTGCTGAATGATATAGGTACACAGTTTCAGAAAAGGTATTACTTCAAGCGATTGAAATTGGACTTTTAGCCAAATTTTGGGGGAATATGTGACATCTTTCCCCCCCTTTTTGCAATATTTTATAACAAAGAAATGCAGATTGTTGCCATGGATACACCAAAAAGAAATTATATTTTGCCATTTTATATAATGGAAATAAAATCTATGGAAGGTTCTGATTACATACATATGCCCATATATGACACAAACAGTAAGCTTGATATTGCAAGAAAGCAATGAAAAGGGGATGGTAAAATTCATAAAGGCAAATTTTAATATTTTTTCCTAACTGTTTATTGCTACCTTATGGCATACTTACCAAGCTCAGAATTGTATAATTTAAGACTTTTCATGCCACAAATCTATTGATATTTAGATTCAAAATCAACTTCTGAGTAAATAAAGTGTTTAAGAATGACAATATGTGTCAATTTTATTGTTTACAGTCCTTAGCAACCAAAATTAGACATTTTGACACTAGGCGTATATTTGTACTCTATCGACTTAACTCTTGCTTCTGATGGATTGGGCTGCATGTAGTGACCTAAGTATTGAACGCGTTGATTTTTTTCTTGCGAATATATCAAATTATTGTTTTTATCAAGATTTCATGTTACATTTTGGCATATATTAAATGTATATTTAAATCAGATGTAAGAAATTGATTCCCTATCACCAAGTTTTTTAATCAAGTCTTTGGTATGCAATAAGCATAAAGATTAACCTTTTTATGCTTGAAATTGCTAAATTTTGTACAATGTTGCATCATCAGAGATCTTATTATGATGTTCAACATTAAAAAACCTACAAAAGAGGTACAGTTTTTAAGATTTGGCTAAAAGTTGAGGTACAATATTAAATGTATATTTAAATCAGATGTAAGAAATTGATTCCCTATCACCAAGTTTTTTAATCAAGTCTTTGGTATGCAATAAGCATAAAGATTAACCTTTTTATGCTTGAAATTGCTAAATTTTGTACAATGTTGCATCATCAGAGATCTTATTATGATGTTCAACATTAAAAAACCTACAAAAGAGGTACAGTTTTTAAGATTTGGCTAAAAGTTGAGGTAAAGACAAGATTTTACACTTTGACTTGGCACCTTTCTTAAAAATCTGTTTTTGTCGCGTTTCAGTGTCAACTGCTAACCTTCACAAAATATTCATTACTCAACCAATTTTCTAAAATAAAAGGCCATTTTACTCGTAATAGCTAGCAGAACTCAGAAAATAAGTTAAAAGAGAAAATTTGAAAAAAATATTTACTATTAAGGTAGCAATACACAGTTAGGAGTTTAGTTTCGCATTATGGCCCCTGTGGATTTTTTAAATAGGAAAGTTATTGTGTAATAAAATTCATTTTTAGACAGATGAGTGCTAATTTAGCCTTCAAAGATGGTTTATAAGAGCATTAAGACTATTTTTTACATGTTTTATGGTCTGTTTTCTGTTTGACAGTCCGTATTTTCATAGCTTGACCGGTTATCGGTCCAGAAATTAATGTACTGTTTACAAACACTCTTTTTCTACACGAAGTTTTTGACACAATTTTACAAAAAAATGAGATGAAAGACATATGATTTTCATTGGATTTGCTGAATGGTATAGGTACACAGTTTCAGAAAAGGTATTACTTCAAGCGATTGAAATTGGACTTTTAGCCAAATTTTGGGGGAATATGTGACATCTTTCCCCCCCTTTTTGCAATATTTTATAACAAAGAAATGCAGATTGTTGCCATGGATACACCAACAAAAATTTATACTTTGCCATTTTATATAATGGAAATAAAATCTATGGAAGGTTCTGATTACATACATATGCCCATATATGACACAAACAGTAAGCTTGATATTGCAAGAAAGCAATGAAAAGGGGATGGTAAAATTCATAAAGGCAAATTTTAATATTTTTTCCTAACTGTTTATTGCTACCTTATGGCATACTTACCAAGCTCAGAATTGTATAATTTAAGACTTTTCATGCCACAAATCTATTGATATTTAGATTCAAAATCAACTTCTGAGTAAATTAAGTGTTTAAGAATGACAATATGTGTCAATTTTATTGTTTACAGTCCTTAGCAACCAAAATTAGACATTTTGACACTAGGCGTATATTTGTACTCTATCGACTTAACTCTTGCTTCTGATGGATTGGGCTGCATGTAGTGACCTAAGTATTGAACGCGTTGATTTTTTTCTTGCGAATATATCAAATTATTGTTTTTATCAAGATTTCATGTTACATTTTGGCATATATTAAATGTATATTTAAATCAGATGTAAGAAATTGATTCCCTATCACCAAGTTTTTTAATCAAGTCTTTGGTATGCAATAAGCATAAAGATTAACCTTTTTATGCTTGAAATTGCTAAATTTTGTACAATGTTGCATCATCAGAGATCTTATTATGATGTTCAACATTAAAAAACCTACAAAAGAGGTACAGTTTTTAAGATTTGGCTAAAAGTTGAGGTACAATATTAAATGTATATTTAAATCAGATGTAAGAAATTGATTCCCTATCACCAAGTTTTTTAATCAAGTCTTTGGTATGCAATAAGCATAAAGATTAACCTTTTTATGCTTGAAATTGCTAAATTTTGTACAATGTTGCATCATCAGAGATCTTATTATGATGTTCAACATTAAAAAACCTACAAAAGAGGTACAGTTTTTAAGATTTGGCTAAAAGTTGAGGTAAAGACAAGATTTTACACTTTGACTTGGCACCTTTCTTAAAAATCTGTTTTTGTCGCGTTTCAGTGTCAACTGCTAACCTTCACAAAATATTCATTACTCAACCAATTTTCTAAAATAAAAGGCCATTTTACTCGTAATAGCTAGCAGAACTCAGAAAATAAGTTAAAAGAGAAAATTTGAAAAAAATATTTACTATTAAGGTAGCAATACACAGTTAGGAGTTTAGTTTCGCATTATGGCCCCTGTGGATTTTTTAAATAGGAAAGTTATTGTGTAATAAAATTCATTTTTAGACAGATGAGTGCTAATTTAGCCTTCAAAGATGGTTTATAAGAGCATTAAGACTATTTTTTACATGTTTTATGGGCTGTTTTCTGTTTGACAGTCCGTATTTTCATAGCTTGACCGGTTATCGGTCCAGAAATTAATGTACTGTTTACAAACACTCTTTTTCTACACGAAGTTTTTGACACAATTTTACAAAAAAATGAGATGAAAGACATATGATTTTCATTGGATTTGCTGAATGATATAGGTACACAGTTTCAGAAAAGGTATTACTTCAAGCGATTGAAATTGGACTTTTAGCCAAATTTTGGGGGAATATGTGACATCTTTCCCCCCCTTTTTGCAATATTTTATAACAAAGAAATGCAGATTGTTGCCATGGATACACCAAAAAGAAATTATATTTTGCCATTTTATATAATGGAAATAAAATCTATGGAAGGTTCTGATTACATACATATGCCCATATATGACACAAACAGTAAGCTTGATATTGCAAGAAAGCAATGAAAAGGGGATGGTAAAATTCATAAAGGCAAATTTTAATATTTTTTCCTAACTGTTTATTGCTACCTTATGGCATACTTACCAAGCTCAGAATTGTATAATTTAAGACTTTTCATGCCACAAATCTATTGATATTTAGATTCAAAATCAACTTCTGAGTAAATTAAGTGTTTAAGAATGACAATATGTGTCAATTTTATTGTTTACAGTCCTTAGCAACCAAAATTAGACATTTTGACACTAGGCGTATATTTGTACTCTATCGACTTAACTCTTGCTTCTGATGGATTGGGCTGCATGTAGTGACCTAAGTATTGAACGCGTTGATTTTTTTCTTGCGAATATATCAAATTATTGTTTTTATCAAGATTTCATGTTACATTTTGGCATATATTAAATGTATATTTAAATCAGATGTAAGAAATTGATTCCCTATCACCAAGTTTTTTAATCAAGTCTTTGGTATGCAATAAGCATAAAGATTAACCTTTTTATGCTTGAAATTGCTAAATTTTGTACAATGTTGCATCATCAGAGATCTTATTATGATGTTCAACATTAAAAAATCTACAAAAGAGGTACAGTTTTTAAGATTTGGCTAAAAGTTGAGGTACAATATTAAATGTATATTTAAATCAGATGTAAGAAATTGATTCCCTATCACCAAGTTTTTTAATCAAGTCTTTGGTATGCAATAAGCATAAAGATTAACCTTTTTATGCTTGAAATTGCTAAATTTTGTACAATGTTGCATCATCAGAGATCTTATTATGATGTTCAACATTAAAAAACCTACAAAAGAGGTACAGTTTTTAAGATTTGGCTAAAAGTTGAGGTAAAGACAAGATTTTACACTTTGACTTGGCACCTTTCTTAAAAATCTGTTTTTGTCGCGTTTCAGTGTCAACTGCTAACCTTCACAAAATATTCATTACTCAACCAATTTTCTAAAATAAAAGGCCATTTTACTCGTAATAGCTAGCAGAACTCAGAAAATAAGTTAAAAGAGAAAATTTGAAAAAAATATTTACTATTAAGGTAGCAATACACAGTTAGGAGTTTAGTTTCGCATTATGGCCCCTGTGGATTTTTTAAATAGGAAAGTTATTGTGTAATAAAATTCATTTTTAGACAGATGAGTGCTAATTTAGCCTTCAAAGATGGTTTATAAGAGCATTAAGACTATTTTTTACATGTTTTATGGTCTGTTTTCTGTTTGACAGTCCGTATTTTCATAGCTTGACCGGTTATCGGTCCAGAAATTAATGTACTGTTTACAAACACTCTTTTTCTACACGAAGTTTTTGACACAATTTTACAAAAAAATGAGATGAAAGACATATGATTTTCATTGGATTTGCTGAATGATATAGGTACACAGTTTCAGAAAAGGTATTACTTCAAGCGATTGAAATTGGACTTTTAGCCAAATTTTGGGGGAATATGTGACATCTTTCCCCCCCTTTTTGCAATATTTTATAACAAAGAAATGCAGATTGTTGCCATGGATACACCAACAAAAATTTATACTTTGCCATTTTATATAATGGAAATAAAATCTATGGAAGGTTCTGATTACATACATATGCCCATATATGACACAAACAGTAAGCTTGATATTGCAAGAAAGCAATGAAAAGGGGATGGTAAAATTCATAAAGGCAAATTTTAATATTTTTTCCTAACTGTTTATTGCTACCTTATGGCATACTTACCAAGCTCAGAATTGTATAATTTAAGACTTTTCATGCCACAAATCTATTGATATTTAGATTCAAAATCAACTTCTGAGTAAATTAAGTGTTTAAGAATGACAATATGTGTCAATTTTATTGTTTACAGTCCTTAGCAACCAAAATTAGACATTTTGACACTAGGCGTATATTTGTACTCTATCGACTTAACTCTTGCTTCTGATGGATTGGGCTGCATGTAGTGACCTAAGTATTGAACGCGTTGATTTTTTTCTTGCGAATATATCAAATTATTGTTTTTATCAAGATTTCATGTTACATTTTGG
Source organism: Mytilus trossulus (assembly GCF_036588685.1). Lineage (NCBI taxonomy): Eukaryota > Metazoa > Mollusca > Bivalvia > Mytilida > Mytilidae > Mytilus > Mytilus trossulus. The sequence continues at coordinate 14,607,936 of NC_086383.1, read as the reverse complement.
CATATATTAAATGTATATTTAAATCAGATGTAAGAAATTGATTCCCTATCACCAAGTTTTTTAATCAAGTCTTTGGTATGCAATAAGCATAAAGATTAACCTTTTTATGCTTGAAATTGCTAAATTTTGTACAATGTTGCATCATCAGAGATCTTATTATGATGTTCAACATTAAAAAACCTACAAAAGAGGTACAGTTTTTAAGATTTGGCTAAAAGTTGAGGTACAATATTAAATGTATATTTAAATCAGATGTAAGAAATTGATTCCCTATCACCAAGTTTTTTAATCAAGTCTTTGGTATGCAATAAGCATAAAGATTAACCTTTTTATGCTTGAAATTGCTAAATTTTGTACAATGTTGCATCATCAGAGATCTTATTATGATGTTCAACATTAAAAAACCTACAAAAGAGGTACAGTTTTTAAGATTTGGCTAAAAGTTGAGGTAAAGACAAGATTTTACACTTTGACTTGGCACCTTTCTTAAAAATCTGTTTTTGTCGCGTTTCAGTGTCAACTGCTAACCTTCACAAAATATTCATTACTCAACCAATTTTCTAAAATAAAAGGCCATTTTACTCGTAATAGCTAGCAGAACTCAGAAAATAAGTTAAAAGAGAAAATTTGAAAAAAATATTTACTATTAAGGTAGCAATACACAGTTAGGAGTTTAGTTTCGCATTATGGCCCCTGTGGATTTTTTAAATAGGAAAGTTATTGTGTAATAAAATTCATTTTTAGACAGATGAGTGCTAATTTAGCCTTCAAAGATGGTTTATAAGAGCATTAAGACTATTTTTTACATGTTTTATGGTCTGTTTTCTGTTTGACAGTCCGTATTTTCATAGCTTGACCGGTTATCGGTCCAGAAATTAATGTACTGTTTACAAACACTCTTTTTCTACACGAAGTTTTTGACACAATTTTACAAAAAAATGAGATGAAAGACATATGATTTTCATTGGATTTGCTGAATGATATAGGTACACAGTTTCAGAAAAGGTATTACTTCAAGCGATTGAAATTGGACTTTTAGCCAAATTTTGGGGGAATATGTGACATCTTTCCCCCCCTTTTTGCAATATTTTATAACAAAGAAATGCAGATTGTTGCCATGGATACACCAAAAAGAAATTATATTTTGCCATTTTATATAATGGAAATAAAATCTATGGAAGGTTCTGATTACATACATATGCCCATATATGACACAAACAGTAAGCTTGATATTGCAAGAAAGCAATGAAAAGGGGATGGTAAAATTCATAAAGGCAAATTTTAATATTTTTTCCTAACTGTTTATTGCTACCTTATGGCATACTTACCAAGCTCAGAATTGTATAATTTAAGACTTTTCATGCCACAAATCTATTGATATTTAGATTCAAAATCAACTTCTGAGTAAATTAAGTGTTTAAGAATGACAATATGTGTCAATTTTATTGTTTACAGTCCTTAGCAACCAAAATTAGACATTTTGACACTAGGCGTATATTTGTACTCTATCGACTTAACTCTTGCTTCTGATGGATTGGGCTGCATGTAGTGACCTAAGTATTGAACGCGTTGATTTTTTTCTTGCGAATATATTAAATTATTGTTTTTATCAAGATTTCATGTTACATTTTGGCATATATTAAATGTATATTTAAATCAGATGTAAGAAATTGATTCCCTATCACCAAGTTTTTTAATCAAGTCTTTGGTATGCAATAAGCATAAAGATTAACCTTTTTATGCTTGAAATTGCTAAATTTTGTACAATGTTGCATCATCAGAGATCTTATTATGATGTTCAACATTAAAAAACCTACAAAAGAGGTACAGTTTTTAAGATTTGGCTAAAAGTTGAGGTACAATATTAAATGTATATTTAAATCAGATGTAAGAAATTGATTCCCTATCACCAAGTTTTTTAATCAAGTCTTTGGTATGCAATAAGCATAAAGATTAACCTTTTTATGCTTGAAATTGCTAAATTTTGTACAATGTTGCATCATCAGAGATCTTATTATGATGTTCAACATTAAAAAACCTACAAAAGAGGTACAGTTTTTTAGATTTGGCTAAAAGTTGAGGTAAAGACAAGATTTTACACTTTGACTTGGCACCTTTCTTAAAAATCTGTTTTTGTCGCGTTTCAGTGTCAACTGCTAACCTTCACAAAATATTCATTACTCAACCAATTTTCTAAAATAAAAGGCCATTTTACTCGTAATAGCTAGCAGAACTCAGAAAAAAAGTTAAAAGAGAAAATTTGAAAAAAATATTTACTATTAAGGTAGCAATACACAGTTAGGAGTTTAGTTTCGCATTATGGCCCCTGTGGATTTTTTAAATAGGAAAGTTATTGTGTAATAAAATTCATTTTTAGACAGATGAGTGCTAATTTAGCCTTCAAAGATGGTTTATAAGAGCATTAAGACTATTTTTTACATGTTTTATGGTCTGTTTTCTGTTTGACAGTCCGTATTTTCATAGCTTGACCGGTTATCGGTCCAGAAATTAATGTACTGTTTACAAACACTCTTTTTCTACACGAAGTTTTTGACACAATTTTACAAAAAAATGAGATGAAAGACATATGATTTTCATTGGATTTGCTGAATGATATAGGTACACAGTTTCAGAAAAGGTATTACTTCAAGCGATTGAAATTGGACTTTTAGCCAAATTTTGGGGGAATATGTGACATCTTTCCCCCCCCTTTTTGCAATATTTTATAACAAAGAAATGCAGATTGTTGCCATGGATACACCAACAAAAATTTATACTTTGCCATTTTATATAATGGAAATAAAATCTATGGAAGGTTCTGTTTACATACATATGCCCATATATGACACAAACAGTAAGCTTGATATTGCAAGAAAGCGATGAAAAGGGGATGGTAAAATTCATAAAGGCAAATTTTAATATTTTTTCCTAACTGTTTATTGCTACCTAAGCAACACGACGGGTGCCGCATGTGGAGCAGGATCTGCTTACCTTTCCGGAGCACCTAAGATCACCCCTAGTTTTTGGTGGGGTTCGTGTTGCTTATTCTTTAGTTTTCTATGTTGGGTCATGTGTACTATTGTTTGTCTGTTTGTCTTTTTCATTTTTAGCAATGGCGTTATCAGTTTATATTCGATTTATGAATTTGACAGTCCCTCTGGTATCTTTCGTCCCTCCTTTATAAAATAAGTTAGGAATAATTTGATTGAAAGGGACTAATGTCTTTACGTGTTTTATCATAAGCCCAGCAGCTTAAACTTCACAACAGCTCGCTCGTACAACGTGAAAATACGATATTGTTTTATGTATTTACAGTGATGCTGTGTAAAGAAATTTAGAAATTTATTAATGGAATTCCTCTGTTATTTGCTCCCATTCCTAGTCTCCGTTTTTAGCTATTTCTGGCTATTTTCAGATATACCAGCTCTTCAACGTATACATAAGCGATATGTTTCCAGTTCACAAATAGTTTGGCCTGTTGCATCATCTGAATAGACTATTTGGTGCAATTCCTCAGTCGAATTTTCACTCAGTTGCTCAAATAGTATAAATAGACTCTGCTCCATATGTTGTACCCTTCGTGTTGCTTATGTGTGTACCAACTCGCTGATAGGTTACCAGTCATTAACAATTTAAAGAGGACCGGATTGTGGTTAAGACAATTGGAACATTTTCGTGGTAATGAAAACAATCAACCAACTTGTTATGACTTCCGTAATTTATTTTTCGAGCGATGATTTTAACTTTGGATCCCTCTGTTTAAAGGCTTCCTTTGTAAGTCGCAATAATCAAGGAAATCATGTTAGGGAAAGTTTGCCCTGGGGTATCATTTCACCCAGGAGAAATATACTCAATATATATTGACGTTGGAGTGTTGTAACACAAAGAAAATTGAAAGTTCACAATTTGAAAGCTGAAATCATCTTTTGAGTCGTAAATTTTTGTTTTCAAAAGGTGCCTTGATTTTGATATAACAGAAGAAATATTAGCATTAAACAAAGTGATCTTAATTCAATGCCGTTTCTCTTATATTCAATATATTGTAAGAACCAAAGCCCCATGATGTTCAAAAGGTACAAAATGACGGTTCATGATTCTTATGCAAATGAAGACATTTTTGCAGTTTTAGTCAAAATAAACAAAGGCATCTTCCTCTTATATTATTTATATTTCATAGTAAAACATAACGCGTCCGGACACAATGGAATAACTGATTGTAAACACTGAAGCAAACGGTAATGTTTTGACATGTTTTTAAACAATGCAAACAAAATGTTAGTGTCTTTTCCCTTTCATTTTCATTATATTTTATAAAAAAAAAAAACAATTGCATCCTAATGTACACAAAGAACTAAAAGTCGTTGACGGTTCATGAATACCATTAAAAAAACACTTTTATTCAACACCAACAAAATGTTAGTATACTTATTCTTTTATTATTTAGAATAAAGCAAAGTGCTCTATACCAATGACATTGTAGGATTTGGTGTTCCTTAGTTGTGAAGAATGACTGTAAATCATGATCATCTTATTATTTAGCCCTATTTACTGTTCAAAACAATGGAATTTCATAAGCTGTAACGTCTACAGAAAGATTGAGTACAATTTTATTTCAACCTTCCTTCCTTTGTTGCGAAATGTGATTGTAACGTGACGTTTCCTCTAACAACGTGTCTTTTGTGTTGAGATTGTATATATGTTAGGTACACAGTTAGGAATAAAACTTGAAATTGACACTCATAATTTTTAACACCCTCTCTCCCTTCCCTTCCTTTCTAGCAAATAAAGCATAATATTTTTGTTATGTATGTGTATATTTATGGAAAGAGTATCTTCCATAGATTTGATTTCCAATAGTTATAATGGTGAACTATAATCTCTTTTTTGTTGTAACCATGGCAATAATCTACATTTATTTGATACAAAATATTGCAAAAAAACGGGGCGAAAATCTCACAAAGTCTCCATAATTTGATTCAAAGGAAAATTTCAACCAATTAGAGTGATATATATATACCTTCTCTGAAGCCGTAGATAATTATCCATCAAAAAGTCCAAAAAAATCATATGCATTTCTGCTTGTTTTTCCATAAATTTGAATTGAAAAGATCGAGCGTCAAATCTTTGTTGAAAACACTACAATGAATGCTGGACCTATGGGCGGTACGGATAGGAAAATGACGACTGTCAAACAGAACAATGGCTACAAAACATAATAAAACAATCTAAATGTTCATAAAAACCCACTTTGAAGGCTAAATTATTCTTCAACTATCTAAAAATCAATTTTATTGTACAAAAACTTTTATATTTAAAACATTCACTAACGTCATAATGCGAAACTAAACTTCTAACTGTCTATTGCTACCTTAACTATGTATATCTTCCGCAAGGAGTGATACCGTTTGGAACAATGTTGAAAATGTTGACACTGTTACCAATTTTAAAGTTAACGATATATGTATATACATATGCATTTACCTTTTTACTATTTTCTTGTTTATTTCTACTTGCTCGTTTTTTAATGCACAGAGGCAATGAACAAACTAACACAAATTTTAAGATCTAACTTGGTTTGGTTAAATTTGAGACGAATTATATACATATAATTTTGTTTTTATTTTTAATATATTTCAAATTATATATATCCAAACAATCGATCAGGGAACAAAGATCTACAAAACTTAAATCTGAAGACCGGTTAAAACCTAAAAAACGAAATAATCAAAGCTTATTTTTTTTCCTTAAACTAATTGGCCCATTAGAATCAAAATACATATATTTTTTTGTTTACAGATAATAAATTTGCAGATATTATAATACTACATTCAGAAAGCGACAAGAATGAGGCAATTGCCTGCCAAAATATATTGTCGAAGCATATAGATGTACATAATCTTAAAGTCGCTATACAAGAAGACTTGATAACACCAGCAGAAATACTCGGAGCAAACTTCTACAGTATTTGGGATACATATAGACTTGTGTTCGTTTATGAATCGGAAAATCTCAAATTGGACTCATATGAAAACTTTGTAATTGGGATATTACTAGCTGAGTCGCATGAAGATCCACAAAAGACAAGCAGATTAATCCCATTTTTATCTGAGGGAAAACAGTGTTCTCTAGCTTACGCTCCAATCATACCTCTAAGGTATGTGGAAAACATCAATGACAGTAAGTTTCCGAAATTCAAACGATCAGTAGAACAGTTGGTAAATCATTGGAGAACATTATTGCCGTGAAAAATCAAGAACAAGAAGAAATGATAAAGTAACATCTATGAAAAAAAAGTAAACAATGATAATGGTAAGAACAAAAAAAAATCATTTATTGACGGTTTTTTGTTTTTGTAATAATTATTCAAGCTGATTCATGCATATTTATAGAAAAACTGTTGGTATGATGATAATAGCACAATACTATATATATAGGTTTGATAGAAATAAAAGCTATGGACCCACTCTGAAAAATCCAGTATGCCGGTCATTTTCGAGATATAGCATCACGAGTATTTACAGTTGGTCAGAAACTGCAAATCCTCAAAGAAAACATACGGATACCTCCAATTTTAATTAAAGTGTTTTTTGTTGTTTATGCTTCCAAAATTGTGATTTTGCTTTTTATTTTCAATGCCTATGTGGTTTCAAACAGAGGAATTCATGTCTATTCATCGTACAGGCATGGTAAACCTTATTTCACATTCGGCCACGTTTTGTATAATTTACATGTACCAATGGTTTTTAGATGTTTTAAATTTTGAGATTCCAAAGGCTTAGAAATGAGACATTTATTTATACAAAATAATATGATATATATGCCTAATAACTGGATATGACTTATTTATCTATTTAAAAAAAAGAGTTCATTGGCAGGTGTCACTTGTAGAACAGCAACTGTTGACCCTACTTGAGCACATGAAATCATTCCCGTTTATGATCTCTCATCAATATGTCCAGGGCAATCTGTAATGTAAAATACCAGTTGGGGTAAGTGAACTCTCAATTTCCCTCTTGTAACTCCATTCTTCGAATATTACACAGTTCTCATCGTTCATCAGTATAAATAATGTCAGGATCTTTGCATACAAATTCATAAAAATGTCTTATTTGTGATGCAAGAAAGCCTCTAAAAAAGAATAAGCTGTTTATGGCACGGGGGGTCAACTTCCTATTATTGGGTATACGGGGATGTGCCAAAAATATGGGTCATATTTTTGCGAGATTTTATATAAAGATGACCCTCCTTTTTAACTACATTCTATATTAAAATGCATTTACGTTTGATAACTGTATATTGATTTTGGGAATGATCTACATATCATATATAAATATGCTATTGAGAATGTCAATTCATATATAAAAAAATTAAGGATAGCTCGTATATTTATGAATTATGAGTGATGATGAGTTAGTGCTTATATAAGCATGGGTCATATTTTTAATATTGTATATACGTATAGGTCATTCTTTCTTGAATGTCTATATAACTATATGTACTGAATTTCAGTGAATGTTATATTAAAATGGGTACGTTTTTTGAGGCAAAAAAGGCACACCCCTACCAAAAAAATATCAAGTAAATCTATATCTGGTGATGTTGGCTGATCAATCATCATTCTAAACGCTAACGTCACATCTTCAAACGCCATCCATGTCACCAACGCAGTAGTTTTTGCCTTTTCCATCAGTGTAATCGCTCAATGCCTAGTGTATTTAAAAGGTTATGCATAAATGTATATCTAAAGCTTTTCCCACTTCTAAACGCAAGTCAAAGTTCATATGCCCTATGTCACGGAATAGCGAAACAGCAATGACAGAAACATCAGTATCGACTGTTCAAATCATGACTCATTTGCATCAAACATATGCATCACATTTTCTAGTTTCAGCCTCTTCATGTAAACATGGTGCTAAACTTGAAACATCATCATGTGGTGGATAACCCATAACACCCTGAGCATTTGTTGCTTCAACTACCTTCTCCACAAAATGTTATTGAGCAAGCTGCTGTGAATGAAAACTAAAAAGTTCTTTCTTATTGTCGTCATTTCCCAGAAAACTTTGCCAATTTTGAAGAATTTGTTTTGAACCTATACTCGTCTGTGTATTCCCTTCCTTCTAGCTCTTGCTTCATGTAGCAGCCTGCAAAGTACTGTCTATGTACGCATCCGAGTCTACATTTACTGTTGTTACAGTTTCAAGGTGTTTCAAACTGTAACAAGAGTGGATGAAGTCTTTGGTGCATATGGTAATTGTAGCAACAAATACATAGGATGTTTTATCTTATCCACCACATGATAATGTTTTAAGTTTAGTACCATGTTCACATTAACAAGCTGGCACTAGAATCATGGTGCATGTGTCTGGTGCAGTGAAATTCGGACTTAAACGAGTCATGATTCGAACAGTCGATAATGATGATGCTGTCATTACTGTTTTGCTATTCCGTGACATAGGGGTAGACCAACTATGATTTGTGTTTGGGATGGCAAAAACTTTAGATAAATATATATCTATGACCTTTCAAATGCACTAGGCAATGAGTGATCACTTCCTTTGTTCCATGCCTCTACCGGTTTTATTACGATTATATGTTTGCTTAAAAAGGAAAAATAGACTGCGTTGGACACATTGATGGTATTTGAAGATATGACTTTAACATTAAGAATGGTGATTGATTAGCCTGAATCACCGTTTTTTTTTCTGTAAGATCGCACAAACTTATCAGATTGGGTTAAAGAAGCAAGAAAATAAATATTTGCGCAAAGGGAAGGCTAATTGAGGGTATTCCCTGATCTTGGTCTAGTTTGCATGTAATAGAGGGGCTAAAGATACCAGAGGAACAGTCAAACTCGAAAATCGAAAATAAACTGAGAACGCCATGGCTTAAAATGAAAAAGACAAAGACAAACAATTATAGTACACAAGAAACAACAAAGAAAACTAAAGACTGAGCAACACGAACCCCACCAAAAACGATCCTGTTTCACATGTGGCACCCGTCGTGTTGCTCATATTGTTTCAAACCTGGTAAATAGTTTAATTCGGTAGGTCACATTTATAGGAAAGGAAGGGGTTGTAGTTACGATGTAGGAAATCATGATAGACACTACAAGCGCGGGAATATCGTATCAATTGGGAGATATGTACTCTGTATGCAGGCGCTGCTGGAGTGTTGCTACATAAACATGGAAAGTTCTTAATAGGGAAGCTGAAATTATCTTGTTTGTGATGCAACATGCAAAATATACTAAGGACGGGCTTGGAATTTGCTCTTATGCTACCCGGTCCAGGAGCTAATGGATAGAACAAAGAGGATCCATGGGAACCCTTTTTAAAACTTTTTGTTGAGGACACATCATCTTGTCAGGAGCTTGTACATTATGGGTGTAAGAAAGGATGCCGCAGTCGTTGTAAATGTGGAAAAGCGAGTCTCCCGTGCACTGCTTTGTGTGATTGTGGTAGTGATTGTTAGTAAACATGTATTTTTGGCCAAATATTAGTAATTTCAAAAATGTTTTAGTACTTAAGTAACTTTATTTTGTATTAATCAATCGTAAGAAAAGATGCCGCGGTCGTTGTAAATGTGGAAAAGCGAGTCTCCCGTGCACTGCTTTGTGTGATTGTGGTAGTGATTGTTAGTAAACATGTATTTTTGGCCAAATATTAGTAATTTCAAAAATGTTTTAGTACTTAAGTAACTTTATTTTGTATTAATCAATCTTTCAAAAACTCTACATCGCGAATATAGAGATGGATTGAGGACTCATCTTTGAAATTTACGCCATTTTGTTTTTTTACCGTAAGTGTTAACTTTGTATTAACACATTTAAAACTAATTGGATAATTGATAATGATTTTGAGGATAACTTAAAGCCAAAAGAATAATGACCAGCACAAATAACATTTTTTTTACCTTTTGAAAAAACTTAAATATATAAAAAAAAAAATGATATTTCTATTTCCGCCATATTGGACATTACCGGAAGAAGGGTTTTAAAGGCTATGTCCTATAAATTTTATCCGTGAGAAGCACAAAAGAAAGGTTCCTCCACAATATTATAATAGCAGCAAATTGGGGGTACAACAGCAACAAGAACCCCACCAAAACTGGGGGTGATCTCAGGTGATCAATGTGTTTTTTAGAAAACAATCCATACTATAAACTATATATATATTGTTCAAGTTATACGTGAATTATAGTCGAATTTTGTACAAATTGTACAAGCACTTTTTGTACAAATTACAATTTGTACGAGGTCAAAATACAAATTGGTACAACATGATAGCTTCCACACAACATATCAATGTCCATTTAAAGGCAATATAGAATGATTACATATTGATTAAAAATTGTGAGTTCAGAAAATTTTGAATTAAAGAATTGATTTGCTGACATGTTTGAAAGAAGTTGTATTAAATGAATGATGTGCAAAACTGGTGTTGTAAGACTGGAGATATTTTGTTAAGATGTTGATTTAATTATGTTTAGTTAAGCCTAAGTTAAGTGTGTACATATATTTTACTATGATTACAATTGATACATTCACTAGTGACGTAACTAATTTTTTTTAGCATGTTTATGGTAAATATAACATTTTTGATTTTTGTATAGTACACATGCTTTGCAATTTTATTTGGATTTTTATTTGGATAGACCTGTAAACTATATATACAAACCATACATGTGTTATGATTGAAGCATAAAACAAGAAGATAGTATGATGTAGTTTAAATTAATATGCTTTGTACAAAATGTAGCTCTTTGTCTTTTGTCAAGAATATAGTCAAATCCGAGAAAAGTACATTTTGAAGTATTATTGGAAAAATCGACATGGCGCATAAAGTTTTTCAGTTGTTACCTATCACATGTATCACAAATATTGCCACGATTGTAGATTAAATCACTGACTAAGGTATTTTTTTGCAAAGCAGAAAACAAATTGAATTGTAATTACATGAATATAGTATGTTGTTCTGTCATATTATATTTATTGTAGTATATCATTCTCTGCTCTTAATTCATATTTTGTGAGCATATATTGTTTGGTTTTGGTAATCTAAATATATAGTATTATTTTCAAAGATATAGCAACAATAACAACAACAATTTTTATTTGTCAATCAAGACGCCACGAGGAGCAGTACAGTTACAGTTTAAATTAAAGTGTACAAATTACTGTGGTCAGTGTATATAAAGTGCGAATCCAGCTAGTTCATTTTTACTGTTATGTGCGGGTATGTCTATTGTAGAATAAAGGATCATGGGAAAACTGTATTTGTTTACGTTTTGAAAATATCAAGTTAAAGGATTTCAAGTTAAGTTTTAACATATTTTCATTATGATATGTCTTTATAATATACAAACATAGCATTAAAGTTCAAAGAAGTGATATAAAAGCATCATAATATAGCATATCAATTATTGAAAGCGATCCATTTTAACTATAGATGCGATAAATTATCACTGTTAGTGCAGTCATTATTAATGTAGAATTTTCAAAGATGCGAGGAATTTTTATTGTAGAATTATGTGATAAATGCACTTGCAACAAATGAAAAAAAAACTTAGTTGATGACTAGGATTTATGATACATGTATTTCCAAATTGAAAAACAAACTCCTCATTCATTCCTCATCAAATATATAGCTTTTCAAACTTGTAACAAAAGCGATTCTCAAAAATGTCATATTGTATTCTTCAGATTACGTTTCTCCTTGATTTTAACTTATATAGGGAATCACTGGAGCGTGACAGCAGCGGGCGCTCTTAGGCAGTCAGTGGGCCCCTACTTTGAGATCTAATTCTAGATCCGCGAATGGATACTACCGCAGAGGTAAAACCATGCACATTTGGGTTATTGTACACGAAATGCATGCTACAATTCATTTTTGTTGATTTGCAAAAAATCGGCAATACGGCGTGATGCCTATACCCAAATGCGAACCACTATTTTACTCTATTTTGAAGGTCAAGTAACAGTAAATGTGCTATGTCTTAGATTTCAGTAAAATTTGGCATACAACTCTGGCTCGATAAAGAACTTCAACTGAAAATCGAAATAATAATGCATTTATCTCAATTATCATTTGAAATATTACTGATTGAATTCTTACAAAACGGGTGAACATTTGTATAGATAGCACATAAAATCGGCGAAAACCCTTCTAAAAGTTGTCTTAAAATCGCCAAATCTCTAATTCTACTCCATAGATTTTTCTTAAAAAACTTTATGTTGTTGATACATAAATTTCCGTTATAATGATGCAAAATAAAGATAGGGTCACCGACTTCGTTTTTACGGTATACATCATTCAAAGTTGCGTTCTTTGTGAAAAAATCCAACAAAACGTCGAAATAATCGTAACGTTATCGCGTTGCAGGCCGTAAAACGTTGATTTTTGACGTTTTTCACTACCAACAAGGTAACAATTTGATTATTAGACAAAAAACAAAGTCGGTGACCCTATGATCATTTTATATCATTAAAACAGAAATTTATGTGTCAACAATATATAGTTTTTTAAGAAAAATCTATGGAGTACAATTAGAGATTTGGCAATTTTAAGACAAATTTTAGAAGGTTTTTCGCCGATTTTATGTGCTTTCTATACAAATATTCACCCATATTAAAGGAAATCAATCTGCAATTTTTCAGGTAATAAAAGAGATAAATGTATTATTTTAATGATTTTCAGTTAAAGTTCAACGAGACAAGCTTGTATGCAATTTTTTAGCAAAATCTAAGACATAGCCCATTTACTGTTCCTTGACCTTAATTAAGCCATTATAAATATATCAAAAAAGTAGCGTAGATTTTTTTATCCCTTTTTATCCCGTCTCGTTTCGATTTTGAGTCATATATAGATGTCGTATGTGACAATGAGACAACTCTCCATCCCAGTCACAATTTATAAAAGTAGACCATTATACGTCAAAATACGGTCTTCAACATGGAGTCTTGGCTCACACCGAACAGCAAGTTATAAAGGGCTCCAGTGTAAAACCTTTTAAACGGGAAAACAAAGGTGCAATCTATATCAAGATGTACGTAATTAGTGGTGAAGTGTCATGGAAATGGATAAAAAAAATAAGGATAAAGATCCCTATACGCTTGATAAGAAACTAAATGGAATACATTTGAAATAAATATAATTTCTATTGAATTTATTAGAGTGTTTTAAAACCAAACTTTCCTCCGTAAGTTAAATTTTATCAAATCTTTCTCTTACTTTATCTATTGTTTGAGCAAATCGGCTAAATTAAGGCTTTACAGCTAATTTCCTATTGCATGTAAAGCAAAACTTTGGTTGGCTTGCTTGCTTGCTTTGTTTATATAATTGTTTATACAAACTTTGTAAATAAGATTGACATTTTTAAACAATATAAATAGGCATAGTCTAACCTGTATTTTAAATATTTGAATTAAATTATCATAGTAATGATTATCCAATAAAAAAAAGCAAGCAAATCAACTAAAGTCTTGCTCTACATGCTTAAAGAAATGAGCTGTAATAGATAAAAAAAAAAATATACAGTGAAAATGCACCGCATATACAATACTAATGATTCGCTCCACAGTAAAAATGAAAGAATAGTATCATTATTCGACAGTTAACATGACTAGCATTACGAAATCATCATAGTGGAATTTAGTTAAATATGAAGAAACTGAATGACAAAACATATTCTACGTTATACAACTTTAATTATTGTATTAAAATGAATATTTTGTACTGCAACAACATCTCACCCGTTAGTTATAAAGCACCTGAACGATCTGTTCGTGAAATGTCCTAAATATTCACCTATTTTGGTATATATTTCACAGCTGGATGGCTTTAGGCGCGATAAAACCCCGCTCGCATCTCAAACTTTGTTTTATTAGTATCATGTATTTCTGAACATATACATTTTAACTAATTTTCTTCATTTTCCTCAAAAATTAAAAAAAGTTCGTCTGTTTATTTATCATTCTACATTAGACATTTATGGCATATACAGTAAAAATGATATTTTAGGATCTGCACTTTACATACACTGGTGGTGATATTTTTTATTAACTATTCAAAATTACAATTCATGACAATAAAACTTAAACCATATTAGTACTGCAACTGACATCGAAAAAGACGCTTAGTTAACGAGTTTAATGGTCCGGAATAACACACGGCTGCAAATTGTTTTAAATGATAGAATAATATCTATATTTTAATTTCCATCGGGTCGTAAAAAGTTTCTATGGTCACATTTTTGTATTTTATCTCTTTAATGGGGGTACCCCCAATTTACGGTTTTGGGTAGTTACCTTTAAATCCAAAACTATATTTTTTGGTTAAATTTCCCTCTATTTTCGTAAATATTTTCTATGCATATATCATCAAGGATCATCAGAATGTTGAAGAGATAAATATAATACCATCTCCAAGTAAAACTTTCAAACTTAAAGTTGGCTGTTTTTAGATAGAAATTTAACGCGTTTTTCTTTGAAAACGAGAAAACGTATGATTCAAAAACAGTATGCGACATTTGAGAGGACAAAACATATTATTGCGATACTGCATGCACATTTTGTTGGGCAAATTCCAAACAATTTGGTCAAAAACTCAAAAATAAAAACATCATTTGTACCTTTTTAAATTACGGAAATTTCCTATCCGTCAATCAACTCCAGCATTTATTTTTTTCCTTTACAATCAATTTGATAGTTTCGATGTGATTATGTAGATTTTGTAGCAGAAGTTAATTTATTTTTGAGTGATTTGAATATATATGGTAGTTCTTTCGTGAATTTTCTGTAAATAACTTATATTTTTGTTAATAAAATTTTGACTTTTTATAAAAGTTAACCAAATCCTTCGGATAAGAGGTTTTTCCGGACAATGACAAATAAATTATACATTGTATATTAATGTTTAACCTCAGAGCACTTAATATGCATGCAAGTGGTCGGGGGAAAAGTACTATAAGTTTCGCAGAGATTTGGTGTGTAACAAGGTGATGGTAAAACCAATTTCTCTTGATATTCTGCTTTCCTTTGGCGAATCATCAGTGATGTTATGAGACTTGCAACAGAAGGCACAATTGGTGCGTCTTGAAATTAGATTGATTGATTGATTGTTGGTTGCTTAACGTCCAGTGGCAAATATTTCATGCATGTTTAGGACGAGAACAAGTTAACAATAAAAACAATAGGTAGGTTTTGTCATAATGGAGGCCATTTGGGATGATGGTCGGGAAAATTTAGACTGCCACTGGAAAATGATGGTAACTATATAGGATTGGGACGGAAATTTTCCATTGCAACAGACCACCTACGGACCCCTCAAAGAGTTGTTGCAAGGGTTTTTAACGTGCAAAGAACGTGGCACTCCCTTTACACGAGGAATCGGATTTAACGTCTCCATTCTGACCGGACGTGACTGCGAAGTTGATACATCCCCCACAGCAATACGGACGCCCACTCCGTTTTACTGCCGGTCGGGAGAAGACCAAGTGACCATATTTCGTTTTCCCAGTCACCCATGGGGAACTTTAAATTAGAAACAACAGAAATTTATATACGTGATCAAACTGATCGACATGCATCCTCAAAACCTGACACTTGTGAGTTATCATTTATCCATGCATAACCAAGTTCTTATTGAAGTCAACACCTGTGCAATTAAGTAAAATAGTTACTGAAAAATTAGAATTTGATCTTGCTGTCAGCTCATAAATAACGATTGTTAGTGATGTGATTTATTCTTCCATAAGAAAAAGCCTTTTTCATGTAGCACATACTCTACATATACCGATCACCTTGAATTAGATATGTTATATTTTCTATTTTGCGAATTCGGAATTTCAAAATATATCTATAACATCTTTTTAATTCAGTCAATATTTTAATTAGATTGACCCAAGATTGCCGCTCTGATGCTTACCAAACTGCCAAACTCCAGAACTAACTAGATATTGTGACACCTTACAATTCAGACACAGGGGGGGGGGGGCAAAGGATATGAAATATAGAGTTTAGCTCTGAATTCAAAATAGGGGATGCCATATCTGCTGCAGGAAAATTGAAGTCTATGTTAAGACTTTCAGAATTACACCAAGATGTGTCTGAAAAAATCAAGGATACATTAAAAAAAAAAAAGAACAATTACTTCAGCCTGCCACCAGTGTTCTTATGAGCTATGTCCTCGTTTTGGTATTTCTATAGAAATGATGCCCGCATAGTTTCTTAATAGATATAGGAAGATGTGGTATGAGTGCCAATGATACAACACACCATTCAAGTCACAATTTATAAAAGTAAACCATTATAAATCACGGTCCGGTTTTCAACACGGAGCCTAGCCTCAAAAGTTCATTTGTTAGTTAATTGATGAAAAAATAACACAAAGGCGCTTTTGAACCGTATACTGTCCCTAAAGATAACAGAAATTCATAAATGTATGGCTATTAAAAAATCAATCGTTTCTGTAGCCACATTCGCCCAATTACATTTGAGATTGGCAGTGCAGATATATCATGCATATGCATATGGGAGTATGTGTCACAAACATTGATCGAAACTTTGTACTCGCATTTCTTTTGAGTTTCCTATGCAAAGGTAAGACTATATGTGACGAGTTTGACCAAATCGTGACGGTATTTACGCTCCAGATGGCATTTGTACTCAATAACTGTGTTTGCTTTGAACACACTCTGTCCTGCGCCGAACTTGAATACTTGAGCTATTGTGTGTCGCTTTTAAAAGTTACATAAGGATCATGACTGATTTTGTATTACAACATTAGAAAATTGGCATTGCATTGTATAATTTTTCATCCTTCCCTTAAAAAAATAATGAGTTAACTTTTTTACCAAGATTATACCACTAAAAAAATATTCATGCACTAAACTGACTTCGTTTTACACTCATTTTTTTTAAACCTCGCATTCGCCTCGGGTGACTATAGTATATTTTGTGTTATAACTGCTCTGTCCAGGCTTTGCAAATTCACAATATGTATTTATCTATAACTCGATACTATTTTTCACAAAATACACGACCTTTACGATGCAAAATTAAAAACACTGTTTCAGCGCTTGAATTTTGTTTTTTTCAAAGATAGAAAAAAATATTGAAATAATTTGATAAACTGGTGTTTTATAGTTTAGAAAATAATTCTGTAATATACTATAGTGAAACACTATACACAATATGAAAGTTTATGGATGTGAAAAGGTCAAGGCCACTTCTTCTTTTGCTATGACTTAAATGGAGAAAAATCAGAAGGTTCCAAATCAACGCTATTTTGTAATGGCAGCTCTTCATATAAGTAGTCAAAGTTGTCGTTTTAACATCATTTATAGCATATGCTTATAATTGAATCGTATTTGTAACATTCTATTGAATAAATATCAGAATATTTCTCCTTTTTGTCCTTGTGGTTGAAATATTGACATTTTTTGGTCTGACCTTTGACCTCAATTTCACAAAATTGTGACCACTCTGGATTTTTACGACCCAACTGTTCTTATTGTTCACGGTTTCCTCTTTCCATCGATATATAATTTAGGTGTGTGTTCCTCCGGACCATTAAAGTTTTAAAAAATGAACTCTGGTTGCAGTACTATATAGGAAAAGGCTATCAAACTATCTTTCGATTTTATCATTGTGTTATTAACCATTGGATTATCATTTGATACAACCATATTCATTTTGATTAGTCATTTAGAAATTTAAAATAAGTCAATTTAGGGGATGAATCTAAAATGAAACTGGACCTTTCAGTTTTAAGTTATAGGCATTGAACAAGAAAATGAATTTCATCTTCAATAATGTCATTATTTCATAAATGACAAATTATTTTGTCTGGGGGTATTCCATTGTGTCTTCCCTTTTCTATTTCAAGTTCATGTGCACTGATTCTAAATTTGGTTCACTCATTTATTGTTTTACAATTAGATAGTCTATACGTTCTTTATTTATTTACTTGCGTCATGCAAGGTTAGTAAACTTGATTTGCAATTTTATTTACATTGACTTGTAAACTATATATACAAACCATACCATATGAATATCAGCTAATAATTTAAGCACATATAGAAGCAGGAATATTTTTTATTATTGCACGTATATATTATAGTTATCAAAGGTACCAGGATTATAATTTAGTACGCCAGACGCGCGTTTCGTCTACATAAGACTCATCAGTGACGCTCATATCAAAATATTTATAAAGCCAAACAATTACAAAGTTGAAGAGCATTGAGGATCCAAAATTCCAAAAAGTTGTGCCAAATACGGCTAAGGAAATCTATGCCTGGAATAAGAAAATCCTTAGTTTTTCGAAATGTTTTAACATTTGTTAACAGGAAATTTATAAAAAATGACCACATTATTGATATTTATGTCAACACCGAAGTGTTGACTACTGGGCTGGTAATACCATATATTATACTTGTTTTTACATATTGTGTTTTTTTAAGTATATCATTCTTAGCTCGTCCTTTTTGTATTTTGTACTATGTATTACAAAATGTATGTATCAAACTGTATTTGATGTACGCTGTGACTCTGCAATACGTATAAAGTTCAGACAAGTTTGAAACGAAAGCCGACTCGTATAAAAAGATATGGTCGCCTAAATATTCACATCCAGAAGTCATACTATCAATTTCAACTAATTGTTATAGTTTGTTCTTTTGAACTGTTACACCACTGTCCTGTGTTAAGGATATTGTTTGAATAAGAAAATTAGTTAAACCCCGCCTCTTTCTTCATTTGTGTTAGGAACCTGTAATTCAGCAGTTATTTTTTATTGCTGTTTATCTAAAAAAAATCATGTTCTGTCATTGTTTTGTTTATACATCAGGTTTTAGTTTTCTTGTTTGAATTGCTCCTATGTGTCATTTTGGACCCTTTTGACAACTGACAATGCGGTTGTGGTTTTTTTTCTATGCCATTTGGTATCCGGTCGAGATTTGTCTCATTGGCAATCATACAACATCTTACTTTGGAAATTTGGCGTTCATTGTAGGGAATCAGGAAAGTTTAGTCCCTTTATTTGGGAATAGGAGATCAATCTTTTGCGCTGTGTAAACAACCAAAACTCAGTCATTCCACGCTCTATAACCGTTATGACCACATGTTTAATGTATAAAGGCAAGGCCTTTGCAAAGGGCAAAATGTCTCACAATGCAACATACCCTCATTGTTCACTGGTTTCTGTACATCAGCTGATGATCATGAAGTATAGCATAACTAGCTCAACCATATCGACATTATGTGATTTGAATAAAGACAACAAACTTTTAGTTGTTACGAGTAGACCGTTTTCTTCACATCAATTCAATAACAGTCATAATAGCATTGTGTGGCGAATTATCCGAGCAACAAACGGACAGATACAGTAATTTATATTCAAGAAAATGACTTTAATGACGATAAATCGATGATCAACTGACAAAACTATGAAACTGATAATCAACCAATGAACCATGACATTGAGAAAACTAAACATTGACCAATAACTCATGAAAATGAAGTCAAGGTCAGATGAACCATGCCAGGCAGACATATACAGCTTAAAATTCTTCAATACAACAAAAATAGTTTACCTGTTGCGTTTAATGTTAAAAAAAACCCAGATCAAAACACAAAAAACTTAACACTGCGCAATGAACCTTAAAAAAGAGTTCAAGGTCAAATAAAACCTGTGAGACTGACGTGTACATCATAAAATATGTGCACATACGAAATATAGTAGACCTATTGCATATAGTATTAGAAAAAGACCAAAACTCAAAAACCTAAATTTGACCACTGAACCATGAAAATAAGTTCAAGGTCAGAGGACACATGCCATGCAGACATGTACACCTTGCAATCATTCCATACACCAAATATAGACCTATTGCATACAGTATAAGAAAAACAGACCAAAACACAAACATTTAACTATAACCAGTAAATAGTGAAAATGAGGTCAAGGTCAGATGACACCTACCAGTTTGACATGTACACCTTACCATCCTTCCATACACCGAATATACTAGACCTGTTGCTTATAGTATCTGAGATTTGGACTTGACCACCAAAATTTAACTTTGTTCACTGATCCATGAAATGATGTCGAGGTCAAGCAAAAATAGTCTGAAAGACATGAGGACCTTCCAAGGTACACATATACCAAATAAAGTTATCCTACTACTCATAATTAGAGAAAAAAATAACATAACAAAAAATCTTAACTGTTATTTCAAGTGGTCACTGAACCAAGAAAATGAGGTCAAATACAATGGACATGTGACAGATGGAAACTTCGGAACATGAGGCATCTTTATATCTTCTTATTCCAGGAAAAAATTACCTTAGCCGTATTTGGCACAACTTTTTGAATTTTGGGTCCTCAATGCTCTTCAACTTTGTACTTGTTTGGCTTTATAACGTTTTGATCTCAGCGTCACTGATGAGTCTTATGTAGACGAAACGCGCGTCTGGCGTATTAAATTATAATCCTGGTACCTTTGATAACTTTTTATACAAAGTATGAAGCATCCAGGTCTTCTACCTTCTAAAATATATATCTTTTAAGAAGATAACTAAGGACGCTGCCAGATCACTATTTCTATGTCGAGCTTTAATTTCAGCCACAAAAAATCCAGGATAGTTAAAGAAACTTAATTTCAAAAACTCTAACCACATAGTAATATGAATGTAATGTTAACTGGCAGATAAACTAAGTCCATTTATAAGTAATATAACATTAGTTTTACATGCACACGTATACAAATTGCGATGTTTATCCAACGCAAGCATAGGTTTGAACGTAGTTTTCAATTTAGACTTGTTTATATTTTTCGTTTGGGCTTGTATCATATTTTCCCTCCGGTTTATGTGATCTGTTCATTCAATTTTGACTCTTGAAATTCAAAAGTCTATCCCAAATTGAGGTAAACAATATGGCCTTCAAAATACCGTTTCGATCCCTAACATCACTAAAGAGACATTTATTGTCTAAATCCGGATCTTGTATACTAATTTTTTGCACCTCATGTTTGTGGCATATCATCTTTGCTGCAAGTTTATTGTTTTCTGTTCAGTATTGAATTCATATTAAGATCCATGTTGTTACATCTTGTGATCCATTTATTTGACAATCGCCAATGACAGTCAGCAGGGTTTAAGAACATCAGTTGTTCGACCTATTAGTCAAATGCGTTTTGTTAAAATATACGTTTTCACTTTTTTGGTCTTTTGGAAAATGTGGTTTGTGCTGTATTTAGACCCTTCTACAACGAAATTTGTTTTACATGCACACGTGCAAATATAAAAATTGCGCGGTTTTTATCCAACGGAAATATAGGTTTGACCGTTGTTTTCAATTTGTTGTCGAAATCCGGATCTGGTGTACTAACTTTTTGCACCTCATGTTTGTGGTATAATATCTTTGCTGCAAGTTTATTGTTTTCTGTTTAGTTTCAAATTAATATTTAGATCCATTTTGTTACATCTTGTGATCACTTTATTTGGCAATCGCCAAAGGCAGTCAGCAGGGTTTAAGAACATCAGTTGTTCGACCTGTTAGTCAAATGCGTTTTGTTAAAATAAACTTTTTCACTTTTTTGTTCTTTTAGAAAATGTTGTTTGTGTTGTATTTAGACCTTTCTACAATGAAATTTGTTTTACACACACACGTATAAAAAATGTGTTTTTTATCCAACGCCATCATAGGTTTAAACATAGGTTTTCAATTAAGACTTGTTTATATTTTTTCGTTTGTGTTTGTATCATATTTTTCCTCCGGTTAATATGATCCGTTCATCCTATTTTGACTCGCTTTCATTTCAAGAGTCTGTCCTTAATTGAGGTAAACAATATGGTCTTCCAAATACCGTTTCGATCCCTAACATCACTTAAGAGACATTTATTGTCGAAATCCGGATCTGGTGTACAAATTTTTTGCACCTCATGTTTCTGGTATAACATCTTTGCTGCAAGTTCATTGTTTTCTGTTCAGTATTAAATTCATATTAAGATCCATTTTGTTAATTATTGTTATCAATTTATTTGGCAATCGCCAATGACAGTCAGTAGGATTTAAGAATATCAGTTGTTTGACCTGTTAGTCAAATGCGTTTTGTTAAAATATACTTTTTCACTTTTTTGGTCTTTTGGAAAATGTTGTTTGTGTTGTATTTAGACCCTTCTACAACGAATTTTGTTTTACATACACACGTATAGAAATTGCAGTTTTTTATCCAACGCCATCATAGGTTTGAGCATAGTTTTCAATTAAACTTGTTTATATTTTTTCGTTTGGGTTTGTATTATATTTTTCCTCCGGTTTATATGATCCGTTCATCCTATTTTACTCTTTAAATTCAAGAATCTGTCCTAAATTGAGGTAAACAATATGGTCTTCCAAATACCTTTTCGATCCATAACATCACTGAAGAGACATTTATTGTCGAAATCCGGTTCTGGTGTACAAATTTTTTGCACCTCATGTTTCTGGTATAACATCTTTGCTGCAAGTTTATTGTTTTCTGTTCTGTATTAAATTCAAATAAAGATCCATTTTGTTAAATATTGTTATCAATTTATTTGGCAATCGCCAATGACAGTAAGCAAGCAGGGTTTAAGAACATCAGTTGTTCGACCTGTTAGTTAAATGCGTTTTATTAAAATATACTTTTTCACTTTTTTGGTGTTTTGGAAAATGTTGTTTGTGCTGTATTTAGACCCTTCTATAACAAAATTTGTTTTACCTGCACACATATTAAAATGGCGATTTTTATCCAACGCCATCATAGGTTTGAACATAGTTTTCAATTTAGACTTGTTTATATTTTTTCGTTTGGGCTTGTATCATATTTTCCCTCCGGTTTATGTGATACGTTCATCATACTTTGCCTCTTTTAATTCAAGAGTCTATCCTGAATTGAGGTAAACTATATGGCTTTCGAAAAACCGTTTCGATCTTGAGCAAATAGTAGACAACCCAACAAGAGGTGAAAGAATACTCGATCTAATCTTAACAAATGCACCAAACATAAAAAAAATACACTGGAATTAATGCCACCTATTGGGAATGCAGATCATGACATCGTATTCACTGAATGTACAATATCCCTGAAAAGGAACAAAAAACCAGCAAGACAAATTTGTCAATTCAAAAAAGCAAACTGGGAAAACATTAAATCAGACATACAAGTACTAGAAAAGGGTTTTAAGCTATATATAATAAAATTCACACTAATGAACTTTGGCTAACATTTAAAGAAGATCTTATAAAGACCATCAGTACTTACATACCACAAAAACAAATAACACACAAAACAAAATTGCCTTGAATCACAGACCAACTAAGAATTAAGATTAGTCTGCATAAAAAATCTAAGAAAAAAACCATCATCTGCAAATTAAATACAAACATATGAAAAAACAATGCAGGCAGACATGCGCTCAGCTTATTAGCTTTATATTGAAAACATGACCCCAGACCTTCCAATTGAAAAACCTGGAAGTACCAACAAAATGCACACACCAAAAAACCTCTTCTTATATATCCAGAGCATGAGAAATAATAATTCAGGTGTAGCTGCCCTAAAAAAAGGATGGATTGCTCACAACAAATACCAAAGATGAGGCGAACATCCTCAACCTGCAATTTCAACCAGATGCTCCGCAGGGCGCAGCTTTATACGACCGCAGAGGTTGAACCCTGAACGGTTGGGGCAAGTATGGGCACAACATTCAAGCTGGATTCAGCTCTAAATTTGGATTGTGATTAAATAGTTGACACAGCATAGGTTTCGGACACAGAATGAATGTGGTCTAATGAACTTAAAATTTTTGTTTTGTCTTTGAGCAATTCACTATGCTGTTGAATATTAATCCTCTCAAAAAAATGTTTGAAGAAATTTTCTTTTTATTTATGAAATTTCAAATGAGAAAAATTGACCCCCTGCCCCATTTTTTTTCACATCCCCCTTTCCTTATTCCAAAACCGATCTCAATTCAAATTTTTAATGGAGTTTGCAACAATAATTACGCATTTAAATACATCATAAAATATCAAAATGTAAAAAAGTGCTTATTATCACTGAATGGTAAAGATTGTTTCAATTTATCAGTTGGTAGTAAAAGTGAATATACATTGTATATTGTATAAAACATTATGATTTAAGTTGATTCAACTACTATTCTGGACAAAGAAAGATAACTCCAATTGAAATTTCTTGCTTTGCACAATATTGTGCAATTAGATATATCTTGCTATTGCGCAATACTGTGCAATTGAAAATACTTGCTATTGCACAATACTGTGCAATTGAAGATTTCTTGCTATTGCGCAATACTGTGCAATTGAAAATTTCTTGCTATTGCACAATACTGTGCAATTGAAAATTTCTTGTTATTGCTGAGTACTGTGCAATTGAAAATTTCTTGCTATTGCACAATAATTAATATAACAATTTTGGATCCTGATTTGGACCAACTTGAAAACTGGGCCCATAATCAAAAATCTAAGTACATGTTTGGATTCAGCATATCAAAGAACCCCCAGAATTCAATTTTTGTTAAAATCAAACTTAGTGTAATCTTGGACCCTTTGGACTTTAATGTAGACCAATTTGAAAACAGGACCAAAAATTAAGAATCTACATACACAGTTAGATTTGGCATATCAAAGAACCCCATTTATTCAATTTTTGATGAAATCAAACAAAGTTTAATTTTGGACCCCGATTTGGACCAACTTGAAAACTGGGCCCATAATCAAAAATCTAAGTACATTTTTAGATTCAGCATATCAAAGAACCCCAAGGATTCAATTTTTGTCAAAATCAAACTAAGTTCAATTTTGGACCCTTTGGACCTTAATGTAGACCAATTTGAAAACGGGACCAAAAATTAAGAATCTACATACAGTTAGATTCGGCATATCAAAGAACCCCAATTATTCAATTTTTAATGAAATCAAACAAAAAAAAAAGTTTTATTTTGGACCCTTTTGGCCCCTTATTCCTAAACTGTTAGGACCAAAACTCCCAAAATCAATACCAACCTTCCATTTATGATCATAAACCTTGTGTTTAAATTTCATAGATTTCTATTTACTTATACTAAAGTTATGGTGCGAAAACCAAGAAAAATGCTTATTTGGGCCCCTAATTTCTAAACTGTTGGGACCTCAACTCCCAAAATCAATACCAACCTTCTTTTTGTGGTCATAAACCTTGTGTCAAAATTTCATAGATTACTATCTACTTAAACTAAAGTTATTGTGCGAAAACCAAGAAAAATGCTTATTTGGGCCCTTTTTGGCCCCTAATTCCTAAAATGTTCGGATCAAAACTCCCAAAATCAATCCCAACCTTCCTTTTGTGGTCATAAACCTTGTGTAAAAAATTCATAGATTTCTATTCACTTTTACCAAAGTTAGAGTGCGAAAACTAAAAGTATTCGGACGCCGACGACGACGCCAACCTGATACCAATATACGACGAAAAAAAATTCAATTTTTGCGGTCGTATAAAAAGCATTCACTACTGAATCATCTGCAGATCTAAAACAGGTCAAAAACTTATCATCACGTCCACAAATGAATGAAATTAAAATATCAGAAACTAGAGGCTCCAAAGAGCCTGTGTCGCTCACCTTGGTCTATGTGAATATTAAACAAAGGAAGCAGATGGATTCATGACAAAATTGTGTTTTGGTGATGGTGATGTGTTTGTAAATCTTACTTTACTAGTCTTGCTGCTTACATTTATCTCTATCTATAATGAACTTGGCCCAGTAGTTTCAGTGGAAAATGTTAATAAAAATTTACAAATTTTATGAAAATTGTTAAAAATTGACTATAAAGGACAATAACTCCTTAGGGGGTCAATTGACAATTTCGGTCATGTTGACTTATTTGTAAATCTTACTTTGCTGAACATAATTGCTGTTTACAGTTTATCTCTATCTATAATAAAATTTAAGATAATAACCAAAAACAGCAAAATTTCCTTAAAATTACCGATTCAGGGGCAGCAACCCAACAATGGGTTGTCAGATTCATCTGAAAATTATAGGGCAGATAGATCTTGATCTGATTAATAATTTTACCCCGTGTTGGATTTGCTCTAAATGCTTTGGTTTTTGAGTTATAAGCCAAAAACTGCATTTTACCCCTATGTTCTATTTTTAGCTGTGGCGGCCATCTTGATTTGATAGTCGGGTCACCGGACACATTTTTAAAACAAGATACCCCAAAGATGATGATTGCCAAGTCTGGATTAATTTGGCCCAGTAGTTTCAGAGGAGAAGATTTTTGTTAAAGATAACTAAGATTTACGAAAAATGGTTAAAAATTGACTATAAAGGGCAATAACTCCTAAACGGGTCAACTGACCATTTCGGTCATGTTGACTTATTTGTAAATCCTACTTTACTAAACATTATTGCTGTTTACAGTTTATCTCTATCTATAATAATATTCAAGATAACAACCAAAAACTGCAAAATTTCCACAAAATTACCAATTCAGGGGCAACAACCCAACAACGGGTTGACCGATTCATCTGAAAATTTCAGGGCAGATAGATCTTGACCTGATAAACATTTTTACCCCATGTCAGATTTCCTCTAAATGCTTTGGTTTTTGAGTTATAAGCCAAAAACTGCAGTTTACCCCTATGTTCTATTTTTTGCCGTGGCGGCCATCTTGGTTGGATGACCGGGTCACGCCACACATTTTTTTAAACTAGATACCCCAATGATGATTGTGGCCAAGTTTGGTTCAATTTGGCCCAGTAGTTTCAGAGGAGAAGATTTTTGTAAAAGATAACTAAGATTTACGAAAAATGGTTAAAAATTGACTATAAAGGGCAATAACTCCTAAACGGGTCAACTGACCATTTCGGTCATGTTGACTTATTTGTAAATCCTACTTTACTAAACATTATTGCTGTTTACAGTTTATCTCTATCTATAATAATATTCAAGATAATAACAAAAAACTGCAAAATTTCCACAAAATTACCAATTCAGGGGCAGCAACCCAACAACGGGTTGACCGATTCATCTGAAAATTTCAGGGCAGATAGATCTTGACCTGATAAACATTTTTACCCCATGTCAGATTTCCTCTAAATGCTTTGGTTTTTGAGTTATAAGCCAAAAACTGCAGTTTACCCCTATGTTCTATTTTTAGCCGTGGCGGCCATCTTGGTTGGTTGACCGGGTCACGCCACACATTTTTTAAACTAGATACCCCAATGATGATTGTGGCCAAGTTTGGTTCAATTTGGCCCAGTAGTTTCAGAGGAGAAGATTTTTGTAAAAGATAACTAAGATTTACGAAAAATGGTTAAAAATTGACTATAAAGGGCAATAACTCCTAAACGGGTCAACTGACCATTTCGGTCATGTTGACTTATTTGTAAATCCTACTTTACTAAACATTATTGCTGTTTACAGTTTATCTCTATCTATAATAATATTCAAGATAACAACCAAAAACTGCAAAATTTCCACAAAATTACCAATTCAGGGGCAACAACCCAACAACGGGTTGACCGATTCATCTGAAAATTTCAGGGCAGATAGATCTTGACCTGATGAACATTTTTACCCCATGTCAGATTTCCTCTAAATGCTTTGGTTTTTGAGTTATAAGCCAAAAACTGCAGTTTACCCCTATGTTCTATTTTTTGCCGTGGCGGCCATCTTGGTTGGATGACCGGGTCACGCCACACATTTTTTTAAACTAGATACCCCAATGATGATTGTGGCCAAGTTTGGTTCAATTTGGCCCAGTAGTTTCAGAGGAGAAGATTTTTGTAAAAGATAACTAAGATTTACGAAAAATGGTTAAAAATTGACTATAAAGGGCAATAACTCCTAAACGGGTCAACTGACCATTTCGGTCATGTTGACTTATTTGTAAATCCTACTTTACTAAACATTATTGCTGTTTACAGTTTATCTCTATCTATAATTATATTCAAGATAATAACAAAAAACTGCAAAATTTCCACAAAATTACCAATTCAGGGGCAGCAACCCAACAACGGGTTGACCGATTCATCTGAAAATTTCAGGGCAGATAGATCTTGACCTGATAAACATTTTTACCCCATGTCAGATTTCCTCTAAATGCTTTGGTTTTTGAGTTATAAGCCAAAAACTGCAGTTTACCCCTATGTTCTATTTTTAGCCGTGGCGGCCATCTTGGTTGGTTGACCGGGTCACGCCACACATTTTTTAAACTAGATACCCCAATGATGATTGTGGCCAAGTTTGGTTCAATTTGGCCCAGTAGTTTCAGAGGAGAAGATTTTTGTAAAAGATAACTAAGATTTACGAAAAATGGTTAAAAATTGACTATAAAGGGCAATAACTCCTAAACGGGTCAACTGACCATTTCGGTCATGTTGACTTATTTGTAAATCCTACTTTACTAAACATTATTGCTGTTTACAGTTTATCTCTATCTATAATAATATTCAAGATAATAACCAAAAACTGCAAAATTTCCACAAAATTACCAATTCAGGGGCAGCAACCCAACAACGGGTTGACCGATTCATCTGAAAATTTCAGGGCAGATAGATCTTGACCTGATAAACATTTTTACCCCATGTCAGATTTCCTCTAAATGCTTTGGTTTTTGAGTTATAAGCCAAAAACTGCAGTTTACCCCTATGTTCTATTTTTAGCCGTGGCGGCCATCTTGGTTGGTTGACCGGGTCACGCCACACATTTTTTAAACTAGATACCCCAATGATGATTGTGGCCAAGTTTGGTTCAATTTGGCCCAGTAGTTTCAGAGGAGAAGATTTTTGTAAAAGATAACTAAGATTTACGAAAAATGGTTAAAAATTGACTATAAAGGGCAATAACTCCTAAACGGGTCAACTGACCATTTCGGTCATGTTGACTTATTTGTAAATCCTACTTTACTAAACATTATTGCTGTTTACAGTTTATCTCTATCTATAATAATATTCAAGATAATAACCAAAAACTGCAAAATTTCCACAAAATTACCAATTCAGGGGCAGCAACCCAACAACGGGTTGACCGATTCATCTGAAAATTTCAGGGCAGATAGATCTTGACCTGATAAACATTTTTACCCCATGTCAGATTTCCTCTAAATGCTTTGGTTTTTGAGTTATAAGCCAAAAACTGCAGTTTACCCCTATGTTCTATTTTTAGCCGTGGCGGCCATCTTGGTTGGTTGACCGGGTCACGCCACACATTTTTTAAACTAGATACCCCAATGATGATTGTGGCCAAGTTTGGTTCAATTTGGCCCAGTAGTTTCAGAGGAGAAGATTTTTGTAAAAGATAACTAAGATTTACGAAAAATGGTTAAAAATTGACTATAAAGGGCAATAACTCCTAAACGGGTCAACTGACCATTTCGGTCATGTTGACTTATTTGTAAATCCTACTTTACTAAACATTATTGCTGTTTACAGTTTATCTCTATCTATAATAATATTCAAGATAACAACCAAAAACTGCAAAATTTCCACAAAATTACCAATTCAGGGGCAGCAACCCAACAACGGGTTGACCGATTCATCTGAAAATTTCAGGGAAGATAGATCTTGACCTGATAAACATTTTTACCCCATGTCAGATTTCCTCTAAATGCATTGGTTTTTGAGTTATAAGCCAAAAACTGCAGTTTACCCCTATGTTCTATTATTAGCCGTGGCGGCCATCTTGGTTGGTTGACCGGGTCACGCCACACATTTTTTAAACTAGATACACCAATGATGATTGTGGCCAAGTTTGGTTCAATTTGGCCCAGTAGTTTCAGAGGAGAAGATTTTTGTAAAAGATAACTAAGATTTACGAAAAATGGTTAAAAATTGACTATAAAGGGCAATAACTCCTAAACGGGTCAACTGACCATTTCGGTCATGTTGACTTATTTGTAAATCCTACTTTACTAAACATTATTGCTGTTTACAGTTTATCTCTATCTATAATAATATTCAAGATAATAACCAAAAACTGCAAAATTTCCACAAAATTACCAATTCTGGGGCAGCAACCCAACAACGGGTTGACCGATTCATCTGAAAATTTCAGGGCAGATAGATCTTGACCTGATAAACATTTTTACCCCATGTCAGATTTCCTCTAAATGCTTTGGTTTTTGAGTTATAAGCCAAAAACTGCATTTTACCCCTATGTTCTATTTTTAGCCGTGGCGGCCATCTTGGTTGGTTGACCGGGTCACGCCACACATTTTTTAAACTAGATACCCCAATGATGATTGTGGCCAAGTTTGGTTCAATTTGGCCCAGTAGTTTCAGAGGAGAAGATTTCTGTAAAAGTTAACGACGCCGGACGCCGGACGCCGGACCCCGGACGCAAAGTGATGGGAAAAGCTCACTTGGCCCTTCGGGCCAGGTGAGCTAAAAAAGGTCAACAACTACTTCATAACATCAATCCGAATAAAGCCACATGCCCTGATAAACTATGTGGAAAGGTATTAAAGGAAGTGAAAGATCATATTAGTCCTATCATCACACTCATCTTTCAAAAGTCAATTAACACTTATAAAATACCTACAGACTGGAAACATGCAAATGTCTGTCCTGCATTAAAAAAAGGAGACAAAAACAATGCCATTAATTACAGGCCAATTTCACTAACATGTTTACTTTGCAAAATTATGGAGCATATCATAGCTAGCCAAATGATGGAACATCTCGAAAAAATAAAATATTTTATATGATTTACAACATGGTTTCCGATCAAAACGGTGAGACAATTACTATCTTTCATACAGGACCTTGCAAGAGACAACAATAACAACATACAAACTGATGTCGTTGTGATGGACTTTGCCAAAGATTTTGACTAAGTCCCACACAAAAAGTTACTTTACAAATTATAATACTACGGCATAGACAATAATACCTTGGATTGGATTGGTGATTTTTCAAACCATCGTACACAGACAGTGATGCTAGATGGAGAACAATCAGAAAACATTGGGTAACATCTGGAGTGCCACAGTGCACTGTCCTTGGTTCAATCTTATTCCTCATTTACATAAATGATATCCCAGAATATTTACAACACAGCACCTTAAGGTTATTTGCCGTTGACAGCTTCGTCAATAGAAACATAAAAAACATAGATGATGCATCCAAACTACAACAGGATTTAAATTCAGTGGCACGATGGGAAAAAGACTTGTTAATGTCATTTCACCCAGACAAATGCTCCATACTTTGAATTACACAAAAAAAGAAACCACCAGTCAACCATGACTACATTCTTCATGGTCACATTCTCCAAACTGAAACAGCTACAAAATATTTAGGCATAACCATCCAATCTGATCTCAAATGGAATAAACATATAAATAATATAACAGCTAAATGCAAAACCACATCTTAATTTTCTAAAACGTAACCTTAAAGTTTCATCCAAACAAATTAAAGAAAGTTCATACATGTCATTAGTTAGGCCTAAGCTTGAGTACAGCTATTGCGTCTGGGACCCTCACAACAAAAATCAAATCGACCAAATTGAGTATTCCAACGAAGAGCTGCTTGCTATACATGTAATAGATATCACAATACCAGCTCGGTCTCAACTATGCTTGATCACTTACAGTGGCCTACCTTAGAATTGAGACGTACGGTATACAAACAAGACTAAAGTGTTCTATAATATTATACATCAACACACAGCAATCTTCCCTAAGGATCTTCTCGTTAAATCAGACAGTTGAACAAGACAAAACATATAAACCACTTTAAACAAATTCAAACAAATAAAGATTGTTACAAGTTCTTATTTTATCCACATACAATAGTACAATGGAACCTACTTCCTACATCAGCAATCCTTTATACAACAGTCGACGACTTTAAAGAGAAGATTTCTATATCTGCTTTACACAAATATTAAAAAAAATGCATAACATGTATAAAGTTTTACAAAGAAATATACATAGGATAACAATCCACAAACAAATTTATTAAATCACTGTTATATTTTTACTTAATTTTTCTTTGAACCAATGCAATGTAATGTAACATTACTGAAAATTTATTTCTTTTAAATTGTAAATAAGCTACGCATGCAACAGCACATAATAGTCAAAGTTGTGACTGAGTGCGGAAATATGAAGATAGATAGACAGATCACCACTGAAGAGACATGTATTGTCAAAATCCAGATCTGGTGTACTAATTTTTTGCACCTCATGTTTGTGGTATAACATCTTTGCTGCAAGTTTATTGTTTTCTGTATAGTTTTAAATTAATACTAGAACACACCCGCGAAATCGCGGGCATTCAGAGCTTGGTTGAAAGTATGTAAACTGTTGTAGGGAGAATTTCTGTTCAAGATTTTATGCCTAGAGAATTTCAGAAAAGGTATCAAAATTCATAGGTACTTGGAGACAGGACAATTTTTTTTCCAAATTCAGTTTTTTTCTTCTGTTAAATTCCATTATTTTCGCACTTTTGTATACTTTCAACATCAATATATTATAAACCAGATGCTTCGCAGGGCGTAGCTTTATACGACCGCAGAGGTTGAACCCTGAACGGTTGGGGCAAGTATGGACACAACATTCAAGCTGGATTCAGCTCTAAATTTGGATTGTGATTAAATAGTTGACACAGCATAGGTTTCTGACACAGAATGAATGTGTTCTAATGAACTTAAAATTTTTGTTTTCTCTTAGAGCAATTCACTATGCTGTTCAATATTAATCCTCTCAAAATAATGTTTGAAGAAATTTTCTTTTTATTTATGAAATTTCAAATGAGAAAAATTGAACCCAATTTTTTAATTACATCCCCCTTTCCCTTATTCCAAAACCTAATCTCAATTAAAATATTCTAATGGAGTTTGCAACAATAACTACTCAATTAAATACATCATAAAATAAACTGTAAATAAAATGTATAAAAACTGCTTGTTATCACTGAATGGTAAAGATTATTTAAATTTATTAGTTGGTAGTAAAAAGTGAATATACATGGTATATTGTATATAACAAAGATTTAAGTTGATTCTGGACAAAGAAAGATAACTCCAATTAAAAAAAATTCTTGCAATAAGATATTTCTTGCTTACTATTTTGGACAAAGAAAGATAACTCTAATAAAAAAAAAAATTGCTATTTCACAATATTGTGAAATAAGATATTTCTTGCCATTGCACAATACTGTGCAATTGAAAAGACTTGCTATTCCACAATACTTAATATAATAATTTTAGATCCTGATTTGGACCAACTTGAAAACTGGGCCCATAATCAAAAATCTAAGTACATGTTTAGATTCAGCATATCAAAGAGGCCCAAGAATTTAATTTTTGTTAAAATCAAACTTAGTTTAATTTTGGACTCTTTGGACCTTAATGTAGGCCAATTTGAAAACGGGACCAAAAATGAAGAATCTACATACACAGTTAGATTTGGCATATCAAAGAACCCCATTTATTCAATTTTTGATGAAATCAAAAAAGTTTAATTTTGGACCCCGATTTGGGCCAACTTGAAAACTGGGCCAATAATAAAAAATCTAAGTTCATTTTTAGATTCAGCATATCAAAGAACCCCAAGGATTCAATTTTTGTTAAAATCAAACTAAGTTTAATTTTGGACCCTCTGGACCTTAATGTAGACCAATTTGAAAACGGGACCAAATGTTAAGAATCTACATACACAGTAAGATTCGGCATATCAAAGAACCCAAATTATTCAATTTTGATGAAATCAAACAAAGTTTAATTTTGGACCCTTTGGGCCCCTTTTTCCTAAACTGTTGGGACCAAAACTTCCAAAATCAATACCAACTTTCCTTTTATGGTCATTAACCTCGTGTTTAAATTTCATAGATTTCTATTTACTTATACTAACGTTATGGTGCGAAAACCAAGAAAAATGCTTATTTGGGTCCCTTTTTGGCCCCTAATTCCTAAACTGTTGGGACCTAAACTCCCAAAATCAATACCAATCTTCCTTTTGTGGTCATAAACATTATGTTTAAATTTCATTGATTTCTATTTACTTAAACTAAAGTTATTGTGCGAAAACCCAGAATAATGCTTATTTGGGCCCTTTTTTGGCCCCTAATTCCTTAACTGTTAAAACCAAAACTCCCAAAATCAATCCCAACCTTTCTTTTGTGGTCATCAACCTTGTGTCAAAATTTCATAGATTTCTATTAACTTAAACTAAAGTTATAGTGCGAAAACCAAGAAAATGCTTATTTGGGCCCTTTTTGGCCCCTTATTCCTAAAATGTTGGGACCAAAACTCCCAAAATCAATACCAACCTTCCTTTTGTGGTCATAAACCTTGTGTTAAAATTTCATAGATTTCTATTCACTTTTACTAAAGTTAGAGTGCGAAAACTAAAAGTATTCGGACGACGACGACGACGACGACGATGACGACGACGCCAACGTGATAGCAATATACGACGAAAATTTTTTCAAAATTTGCGGTCGTATAATAATGTATATTTGCTATCAAGTATCAATTTCAATCACTGCTGTATAATATCGAGTCTCTAGCAAAGGAAAATTATTGTCCTGTCCCCGAGTACTCTTATGAAAATTGTTTAAAAACGTAAGTCTTGTATGACTTAAAAATTAGTCTGATGACGGAAAAAATATCTGGACACCTTTATTTTCTTTTTTCTCCCAAAATAACCCAACCTGAATAAACACAAGAATAGATGATAAATGCGACTATGCATGGTACATATAGAACAAAGAGGCATGATGATTAATTAATTGTAAAAGAAAGAGAAGCGAAACACAAAATGAGGTCTTCTAGTATAGATTAAGATCCATTTTGCTACATCTTGTGATCAATTTATTTGGTACTTTATATATATTTACTGATAAACAGCATTTTTTTTCAATATTATTTTTGGATACTATCTTATAATCATGAAAGCTTCTGTCCAAGTTTGGTAGAAAACCAGGGCAGTTTAAGAAAATTATTAAATTTCAAAAACTTTAACCCAAGAGTGAATGTTATGTTAAGGGGGCTCGCGGGTCTAAATAAATTTTTTGTTTCTAATATAGGATTTCGCTATATTTTTCTATAAATGAACTTTCTTTATCTTATACTTAAATGAAAAATAAAATAAAAAATTGGGGTTCATTTACGCTCACAATCTGCCTTCTAAAGAAGCATACATTTTTGTAAAGTAACTTTTTTTCTGTTGAACTAATAGGAGAAATAGAGGTGATATCGAAATAAAAAAATAACCTAATTACAGAAATCGTTTAAACTTTACAATTATTTAGTTTATGTACAGCTTACAAGAAAGCAATAATAAAAAATATAGGTCACCGATGTCTTAAAAAAGATATTTCAATTTTAATGCCAAAAAATGGCACCAAAGGGAGATAATTTGGAGCTTTTTCAATGATATAAACATTTTAAAAGTCATCTAGGGGCAAACAGAATCGATTTTATTTGGTTGATTTTTGTACCATATCATTTAGTAATAACTAATAGTGTAATAAATAAAATTTGTAATGAAAAAACAAATGTTTAATATTTTGCAGATATTTTTTTTCCCATAGCCTCCTTAACTGGCAGAAAAACAAGTCCATTTGTTAGTAAAATACATGTAAACAGAATAATTTTTTACCAAATTTATTCCTTGATACTACTATCTTTTGATCATAAACAAGCTTCTATCCAAGTTTGATAGAAATCCAGGACAACTGATTGAAGGATGGATATGTCTCACTTTTTCGACGAAAGTCAAAGGCTCTACAAAAATGAAGTACAGTTCAGGTAAACCCTAGATGACGGACATGTCAAATTTGCAAGAAACCCATATACCAAACAGCTCATGATAATTGAGTATTTCACTTTACACTAATATTTTTCAAGCCTCCACAGACCCATGAAAAGAGGTCCAGGACAATGGACATATATAACAGATACTCATAATATGTATAGGTATCTGTATATATAACAAAGTGTGAAGTATACATGTTATCTACCTTTTCAAATACAGAGCTTCAAACTTTAAGCCATTGCAGCTGCTGTCACTGGATTGTAATCTTTATTTCTTGTATTCTGGTACTTTTAGCACATGTATTATAACAAGCTTGAAACAGCACTACTAAAGAAATGACGGATGTTTTTTTTAAATTTTTCTTATTCGAAAACATACAAGCACAAGCATTGCACTTTAAAAACAGTAATAAAAGGTGACATATGATATGATAAAACAAATGGTATAAAATGGTATGCAACATCACAGATGTTTTCTTTACTTTAAAAAATTAGCCAAACCATACTATATTGGTTGATTTATAAAACAAACCAAATTAAGCTAGCAATTATTTTTTTTAAAACCTTAATAAAATGATGTTTCTAAAATCTATTTTGAGACTTTAAAATAAATTTGCAATATATTTCTGTTTAAAATATCAAGAAATGTTATTTCAAGACCTCAGTCTTTTTCTGCAACAAAATGAAATTGTTTTACAAACCAAAGGGTAGAGTTAACAATTTTACCAACAAATAATGTAAAGCAATTTTATTTTACTGTTTATTTTTATTTGAAATAGTCCAAATTCTTACAAGACTAAAAGATACATACATTTTCTCTGTAAATTTTTGAAATAAGCAAAAGAAAAAAAACCAGATTCTATTTTTATTTATTGAAAACAAATTAATAATGTCTGTTCTAAAACTGCTAAAATGTAAAATCTTGTTGTGTATCAAGAGTTTAGAACAGAATTTAATTAAATATAAAAATGGTAAGACCAATAACCTCATAGTCATCTACCTATTAAAATGGAAGATGAACATATGTCGGGGCACTTAGCGAACTCCATAATATTATGGAATTGGCTAAATTTGACTGCTTTATGAAAAGCCATAATATTATGAGATTAAATAATATTTCCAGTAATATTATGCGTGTCCATAATTTTGATTATTATTGAGTTTCATAATTATGCATGGAAAAATAAAATTTGATGTGTCCGAAAAACAATGTTTTGGGTACTGCTAACAAGTTCCGTAATTTATTAATCTTAAAATGCTATTTTTATTATCATTTACTGTTTATATTTATTCGACAATCGTCGCCTTTCTCGCGTCATATTTATAAATGCTTCCGTCTTCAATGTCTTTTATCGAGGACAGTTTTTGTACAAGGGAGACAAATCGTGCCGTCTTATAAGCCATATTTTTGTTAAATGTATTATCGTTCCTTAAACTATGGATATATCGTGTTGTAGAAAATAAATGTAGAAAATAAGTGTGTCAGTTGACCTCGTTTACAATATATTAGTTTTATCAGGGGGAATTGTTATAAAAAAAATAGTACACATCATTCAGACGTCTTTTAAAATTATAAATAACTATATACACAATAGGTATAGAAACACATTACTTGCGCGTGTTTATACGTCTTGATATGACGAAATTTAATTAATGGTCAGATCCACAAAAACTCATTACATGCAATTGTTATTGTTTATAATTCAGTTTATTTTGCAGACCGTTTCAAAGCTACTCATGTGTGTTTGTGTATATTGGGTAAGGTGGGTACATTAATTCGAATACACTTTCAAATCCTTTAAAATTAAAATTTTGTCTGTAATTGAAATGTCTCTTTTGTTGTCTTACATGTCAATCAAAATTACATATTAGTATAAAAATCGAGACACCACGACAGACGTTTAAAAAAAAATCACTATCTACAAACATATCCATTTTGGCGTATTACGACGTCGGTCAATATTTGATGATAGATACACCTGAGTATTCAAAACAGCACTATGATTGTTGTTTCTCTACATAACACGTTGAATATCAAAATTAAGTTATTGTCAATTTGACTTCTATATATCTGCTGAACAAAATTCTTAAAAAAAATAGAGATAACATATTGGTTCTCGAGAACCACAAACTTAATTTATATACAAGTATAAAAATAGCAGAAGAAATAAATTGTAAATATTAAACTATTTCAATGCGAAGCAAGGCCATGTAATACAATATTATTCAGTTCAGCAGTATGATTAATTGGTAAGAAACAGATGACATAATTTACGTTTGAAGTGAAAACGTATACACATTGCAGAATGAACTCAAAATATTAATGCCTAGTTGAAATTATATCACAACGTACTAATGGGAGTGCAACCTGTCAAAATTATCTTTTTTGCAATAAAGATATAAGTATGAAATGCTGAGATGAAATGGGGATGATGACTTATACATGAAGACATTTATAATAGACTTTTATTTTTGTTTGTTAATATATAATATTTAAATTAAAAATAATAATATTCTATTTTTATTTATCCAAATTTATTCGTTGACTTCTTTGCACATCATACTAGCCAAAACACGAAGTTTGTTAGTCAAAATATAATACAGAATAATATAAATAAATATATTGAATATTTATAATAAAGAGATCTGAACACTCCAAAGGAAAACAAATATCAATCACTACGTGTTAATTGCATTTCATTGAACGTTAAATCAGTTGATTCAAACAATAAAATATAATATAAAAGCTACGACGAATGTTGTATAAACTTTTTAAAGGTTTAAAAATTGTTCTATTATCTCGGCTAATATTCTAAAACTATAACACCTATATTCCTTAATTTCCGAATTAAGTAGTATCGTTTTCATATTTGCAAAAGTAAACCAATTACAAATAAAATACATAAAAACTAACATCAAGATATACCGTACAGCAAGTTGCATCTTTTTAAAATTTCCTATGCATTGTTATGTAAAGAAAAATAAGAACACTATACAAGTTCAAACTCATGACCATTATTTAAAGTATTTTCTATTAGCAGAGTTCTACATTACTTTATATATGCTATGAGGTATCGCCCAGTTGGTAAAAGCGCGCTCACCTAGACTTCGAGAAGTAGATGTTTGATGAATGCTGGACCAAACGTAAGATTTGAAAGGTGTTTGTCTGCTTTCTTCTACTCAACTTAAGATATTGAGAGTAATGACGTATTGCTCCGGATTCACAATAATATGTCCGGGTAGGACGTCATGTTTAATAGCATAAAATTGAGATCGGAAATAAGGAATATATGTAAAAGAGACAACACTCCAGCCAGAGAGCAGACAGCAGACTGATACTTTGTGAAATAGCAAGACTTGAATCCTGGTCAACATTTCAGACTAGTAAAAAAGCCGGGTTTATATGATATTATCGTGTTTTGTCGTAAGGAAACTGTGTTTCTCCAATTTAAGTTTAAACGAGTGAATTCATATAAGATATATGAAGTCCCATTGAATTGCATTTAACTAATACAATAATAAATTACATATATGAATGTTACTACATATTTAGTTTACAAAAATGTCGCGCTTATAAAATAAACAATACAACCACTCTCTGTGAAAGAGGGGCGACAGATTCCAGAGAAAATAAACTGACAACGCTATATCTAAAAAAAGAAAAGATAAACATACAAATAATAGAACACAATACACAACACAGAAAAGTAAAAACTTAGCAAC
This sequence comes from Mytilus trossulus, assembly GCF_036588685.1. Lineage (NCBI taxonomy): Eukaryota > Metazoa > Mollusca > Bivalvia > Mytilida > Mytilidae > Mytilus > Mytilus trossulus. The sequence goes on along the minus strand of NC_086383.1, from coordinate 14,568,413 downwards.
ACGAATCCCACTGGACACTGGGGATAATATCAGGTGCTCCGGAAGAGTATGCTGATCCTGATCCACATGTGGCACCCGTCGTGTTGCACATGTTATTACAACCCGGTAAATACTCTAATTCAGTAGGTCATATACGTGAAACGGAAGGGGATTTTAGTTATGAAATAAGGAACATATCTGATATCATCTGTAAAACGGTTAATCCAAAACAATCATCTATCATCTACAACATACCGCACTTAATAACCATACTCTATCGATGTATACTCTTCGATTCTATTACATAAGTACACTAATTTCAAATCTGAGCAATGCACTGATTCGTTTATTCAAATAAGGCTGTCAATGTGAAAGTTTCGACACCATTCAAACTCTGGTTCATAATCATCTTTGCGAAACTAAAGCTAATGATCGGAGAGATTTGAAGAAGGCTTATTCTTTTTGGTAAAGTGCTAGACAAAGTATTTTTCGCACAAGCAACATACCATCCGTATATGCAATGTACAAGACAATCCATGCACTTACATTACACCATAATTAATATTATGGTATTCCATAATTTAAGATATATTATGAAATTCAATAATATTATAAAATAGCATTAATGTGTGGATTAATATTATAATATCAAATAATTTTGGAAATGCTTATAGATGTTAAAAAATCGATTATATCGTGATAACGATTTTATTGGAATGTGCTTTTAATTCGGTAGACGTATCTATCATGTGGTGGTCTCATAAGATAAAAACTGGCAAAATTTGACATGAGTAACAATTTATTTTGAAATAAATCATTTATCCGTCTTTTCTTTCACCTTAAAAGAATCATAACTAAATAACAGGCAAAAGATACCAAGATGACATAAAAACACACAAGGCGAAAATAAAATGACTACGCCATGGCTAAAAAAGAAGAACAAACACTCTGCCTGAAAACAGTAAACATTACAGAAGAAAAAACCACACTCTATCGATGTACTCTTAGATTCTATTACATAAGTGCATTAATTTCAAAGCTGATCAATGCACTGATTCGTCCATTCAAATAAGACAGTCAATGTAAAAGTTTCGACACCATTCAAAGTCTCATTATCTTTGGTAAAGTGCTAGTGACAAAGTGTTTTTCGAGAAAGCAGCATACCATCCGTATATATACAATGTACAAGACAATCCAAGCACTAACATTCCACCATAATGAACATTATAGTATCCCATAATTTAAGATATATTATGAAAATCAATAATATTATAATATAGCATAATGTGTGGATTAATATTATGAAATCAAATAATTTTGGAAATGCTAATAAATTCATAAAAACATTTAAATATCGAACATATTGTGATAACGATTTTTTTTGGAATATTTGTTTATTTCGGTAGATATATCTATCATATGGTGGTCTCTTAAGATAAACACTGGCAATGTTTTGAATTTGACATAAGAAACAATTTGTTTAAAAATAAACCATTTATCCGTGAGTTCTTTAACTTAAAAAAAAATCATAACTAAATACAGGCAAAGGATAACCAGAGGACATAAAAACCCTCAAGTCGAAAATAAACTGACTACGCCATATAGCTAGAAAAAAAAAGAATAAAAAATAGAATATTCTTCAAATATGTATTCAAATATAATATATGCAATAGGTTCGTTATCACGATGTGCACGATTTTATATTTCATGCATTGTATTATGCATTTCAAAATTTTAGGATTGCATAATATTAATTTACATGTTATGATATCGTATAATTTTATTGATTCTCATAAAATATATAATGGGATACAGTAATATCGGGCAACTTGTTATTAGGCTGCTTACCCTGAATTTATTTTAGGAAAATTTGGCAGCTTTTGGTTATTATCTATTTTTATAGATAGAGATACACTATTAAAAGCAACAATGTACAGCAAATTAAGAGCTACAAATACGTCAGCTGGAACAAAGTGGTCAATTGGCTCCTTTAGGAGTTATTGTCCTATTTAGTCAATTTTAAACAATTTTCATAAATTTTGTAAATTTTTGTAAATGTTTTCAAAATATTTTTCTTTGTCACTTCTGGGCTAATTTCATTATAGACAAAGATAATTGTAAGCAGCAAGATTGTTCAATAAAGTCAAATCTACAAACACATCACCAACACCAAAACACAATTTTGCCATAAATCTTTTAAGTGAGGGACACATGTTCTTTAGAGCCTCTAGTTATTTATCATAAAGAAATCGCATGTATAGGCAACCTCTTATAGTATTTGTTATATGATATATTTTTTTTTTTGGTAATTTCACTTTTAAATTTGAAAAAGTATCACCTCCTCCAAAACAGTGGCATCGAATGTTTGCTTATAACTAAGTTTTTATCCAATATTTACAATAGTTACATTGATTTCGTATTCATTGTATTATAGTTTCACGACATTGTTTTTGCTGTTAACATATCGCATGATAAAGACGAACTGTTTACGTCTGCAACATTAGACAGAAAATTTCACACTAAGTTAACCTGATTCCCAGAGATGATAAAAACAAAGTAATTAAATCGCCACCAGCTGCAATTGCAGACGACTATTATTTGAACTCTAAATGACTAGTCTGACCTACTGAAGGTGTCATAAAATTTAGGAATCCCTTTACGATTAACTTTAACTTTCTACACGGTAATTAACTTTTTAATTGGAAAATACTGTTATCTTTGGACGAAAATGTAAATTTGTTTCAATATAGTTGTACTGACACTTGCAAAATTTTAAGTAAAATCAATAAAACCGATTTCTATTCTACAGTGTACTAAAATACAATTGCACTCCTTAAAACGATTAACTATTGTTTTCAATCCATGCAAAATTTAGCACTACTTAAGTAAAGATATCTATTAGTATTTATTTATCGACATGTCGAAAATCCGTTTGTTCGGATAAGTAGTTGTATTCATATCAGCCTTAGTTCCTAATGTTGTCGTGTGTAGTTAATACATAAGAATGACGAAGAGCAGCACACAAAAACAATTTAATGATGGTGTCAAACTGTCAAATCCAATGTATCTGGTTTTAAATTTCCTCAAATGCGCCCACGGCGAAAGAGTTATGCATGTTTGATTTTTACGATTTACCGTGGCGTTTCCTTTAAAATTTAGTACACGTGTCGTTTTCTATCTAGTATGCACCTCTGTTTCTGGATTTACCAACATCGCATTCACATGACACGGTTCTATGACTTATAAGACGATCAACTCCGACATGCTTCATTCTTTTTTTTTTAAATACTGTGCAATTTTATGAAAGATATGACAATATTTAAATACCGTTTGACCCCGGTTTATTATTTTTGAAATACTAACGTATTTGAAGCATTCTCTTCCTCAATATACGTGAAACATTAGCCAAACAATCATGCAGCTTCATGAAGTTACCAACAGAGTTTTAAGTCTCGGATAGATAATTGTCTTGACGCATTCAACATTTGTAAATCATTTCTTTTTTATAATACTAGTATTTGATTTTTGTACCAAGCGGGTTTTAAAAGATTTAAAAAGTTTCAATATGCTTTTATACGGAGGCCTAAGGGAAAGACTAGAGATCTTTTATAAGACATATGTTAAACCGGGTTCTCCGCAGGACGCAGCTTTATACGACCCCAGTGGTTGAAAACTGAACAGTTGGGTCATATTTGGTCACAATATTCAAGCTTGATTCTGTCTGAATTTGGATTGTGATCAAATATTTGACATAATATAGGTTTTTTGTCACAATATTAATGTGGTCAAAGATCTAACAACTCTATTGCACAATACTGTTAATTGAGGATTTCTTCTTGAAACTTTTCAAAATTCGAAATTTGAACAATTTTGTAAAAAAGGAAGCCCTTCAAAAAATGGTCAACAGAAAATATCCCCCAATTTTTTGACTCCCCCCTCTTGGAGCAATAACTCAATCCCATGATTTCCATTGCAGTATTTTACCTTGTAGTACAATTTCAGAGAGATCCATATACTTAAACACAAGTTAGTGTCATGATTGTTTGGAAACAAGAAACATGCTTCTTTTTGGCCCTTTTTTGGCTCTTAATTCCTACATTTATTGGGCAATTAACCCACAACTTAACCCCAGCCTCCCCTTTTTTATATGGTACATTGTGGTACAATTTCAGAGAGATATATACAATTACACATAAGTTATTGTCTTGGAACTAGAAAAATGCTTGTTTTGACCCCTTTGTGGTCCTTAATTCCTAAGCTTTGGCCCCATAAGCCTTAAAATGAATCCAAACCTTCTACTTGTGGTTTTAAACATTGCGGTAGGATTTCAGAGCAATTGTTATACTTCTACACAAGTTATTATCCTGAAACTAGAAAAATGCTTGTTCTTATTCCTAATCGGATGGGACCATCATCCTCAAAATCAATCTCAACCTTTCTTTTGTGGTATTGAACCTTCTGAAAAAAAAATCATGAAGATCTATTAACTTAAACATAAGTTTTTATCCGGAAACCAATGTGTCCCCCCAAAAAAATGGGGTCGTTAAAAAACAAGAATAAATGCTTTGTTTTAGAAAAACATAAATTGGATGCGCAATGGCTATTTTTTTTATTTCTATAACTTTACCCCCTCCCTTTTTCTCTCTCAAGAAAATGAATATATTTCATAAATAAGACTTCATCTATTTTTTGGATGAAATATAGTTCTCCAACTTATACAATTGGTAGAGCCTCCTAGATCAGTGCTTGAAGTCCGTTATGATTATGACAGTCGACGTGCAAAGAAGTAACTAATCCCCAGCGCATCTTTCTTCTTGATCAATCATCTCAACTCAATCATCTCGCGGGGTCCATACGAGTTCACATGTATATGTGCCATGTGTTTTCTTAATTCCGTTTTTTCATCAGCTATTGACTTGATATGTTCTTATCAAAAACATGTATGAGGTATTTTTGTACATGTCATAACTTGTATTTTTGCATTGTACACATTTTTACATGTACACAATTTTTGTACATGTTATTATCTGTACAAAATCGCAACTTTTACACGACATATTCATGTTAGTTTATTACCTTTTCTACTGAAAAAAGCCTTTTGCCAAGTTAACAAAAAGAATAACAAATCAACGAATTCAAAACGGTTACCGTATTAGAGAACTAATGTGTAGTTCCGTCACTCTTTAATTTTTTTTTATGTATTTTAATTTTTCGACAAGTTTATCTATCAATCTCATTTTAATTATATATATATATATATACATGCATATACAATGTATGTTTGTTAATGGGACTATGTTTCTCTGTCATAAAATCAATTTCAAATTGACTATTCTATGTCATACCTATATATAATAAAGTTAAGCACTTTTGTTGTATGTTTATTTCATACGGTCTTATTTACAAATTTAATTCTTCCATAATATCACCGTTGTAGCTTGAATATATAGTAAGAAGGCTCGGTTTAAGTCTAAGAATACAAGTCGAAGTAAAACTTCATTACTCTTAGATCGGACTTTTTGTTCTTTTGTTGTAAGGGATGTATAAATACCCTGCCACGTCCGGTTTATGTTTTAGTTGAGAGGTTTTTCTATCGATCTGATTAGATAAGCCATTTTTAACTGATTTCTATAGTTTGTTCATATGTTATGCTATACAATCACAACTGTCACAGGTTAGAAGAAAGTTTGAGCGCTCACAAACATGTTTCAACCCGCTACAGTATATATCCATTCGATTACCGATCTGATCGATTAGTTAAGTCTGGTGTATATATTATGTGCTTGTCCAAAGTATGGAAATTATAATTTAGTGGTTGTAAAGGTTAATGTTAGCGATTAGTTGTCTTTTCCATTGTTTTGTAGTGAATATTGCCGTTATTTTTCACAATTGAATTGTTTCACATAATAAATTATTTTTATGTCGTGGCCTTTCATTATCGACTATAAGGTTTTGATTTTTCTCATTGTTGAAGGCCGAAAAGTAGCCTCTTATTGCTAATATCTAGTTCAGTTACACCTTGGGGAAAAGTTGTCTCATTGGCAAACATGCAACATCTATTATTCAACATTTTAGAAAAGATAAGGAAATCGGAAATGTATTTAATAGTATTTAATAGAATTCATGCTAATTTTTTTTATTGCAGAAAATTAAATGCAAAGCATTAAACGTTTGGCAAAGATTTTACTCTATTTAAACTGTGATGGGTGTCCATTGTCAATATGGAAAGGGTGTGGGATATCAGCAATACTCCATAAACCAAATTGATGAGCAAGTTTCCAGACAAACAAAATCAAAAGTTAGGAAAATTTGTCTCTTACGGTTCACTCCCTCATTAACACGAGTACCAATACCAATACATTACCTCCATGTTGCATTATTTGATATGATAAACACGATCGTACATAAATATACCCGTAGTAACATGAATGAATACCTGTAAAGTGTTTCATTAAATCTTCTCGCGTAAGGATTCGATTAATGAAGTGTTTGATTAAAAGAACTGTGTTAAGAAACTACATACCGTTTAGTGGGTTATTTTCGCGGGTGTACAATTTTGCGATGTTCATTGAATAATGTATAAGAAATATTTTGGTGGTTATTATTTTGGCAGATTCAAGACTTTAATTAATTATAACCTTGGCATATGTACTTTTAAAGGATGTTCGGGATAGTCTATCGTAGTCGTCATCGATCTGACTTTCTACCCGAGAGTTTTTGACATGTAAAAAACAATCGAGTAAGGACCAAAAAGCAAGCCACTCGAGAAATGATTGAGAATTCGTCGAGTAACGGTCGAATTGATCGGGAAAAGATCGTGCAGAGATCGAGTTCGGTCGAAATACACAAAATGTACCGATCAGTACTCGATCATTTCGACCTTTGCTCGACTAAAGTCCGATTATTTCAAGATTAACTGGACCAATGTCCGATCTCTTCAAGATGACTACGACTTCTATATTCATTTTATTTCAGACCAACTGGACCAATACCCGATCCCTTCGCGACCACATTCGATCACTCTTCGATCTCTACTCGCCCATACATGAGAACACATGACTGCTACACTATTCTCTAAGAGTGTGTGCAGATCTCATTAACTCTCATAACTCTGTCTCCACAAAAACATATTGGCAACATCATATTTAACTGTACAAAAATTCCTCTATGTACGTATGCAGTACGTCTTTACTTTTGCAAGTAGAGGCAAAAGACACCAAAGGACCAATCCAACTCGAAGGTCGAAAACAGATCGACTCGGCCATAGCAAAAAAAAAAAGAGAACCGACGAGAAGACAAACAGCAGGCCACATAATATAGAAAACTAAAAACTTAGCAACACATACCCAACAAAAACCTGTGATGAAGTCAGGTGTTCCGTAAGGAAAGAATATCCTGCAATATTAGCACCGGAGGATTTTTCAAATACAAAAGTAATTGAGCAATAACATTCCTTTTTAGACTGCTGAGTTATCTTTCGAAGTTGGTTTATAACAGCATCAATCAAGATTATATTAACCTGCTTTATGGGATATTTTCTGTTTTGTCTGTCCGTATTTTTATCGTTTGTCTAGGAATGTTTGTACTTGTATAAAAAAAAATGTACATAGTACAATTGCCAACGAGACAGCTTGTCACAGAACACCAAATGACATAGAAATGATGAATAACAACTATAGGTCACAGTACTGTTTTCATTCGAACTTTTTTACGTAATTTTACACAAACAGGAGACGAAAGACAAATATTTTTTTTTTAATTTGGAGCGAATTTCGTTCCTACACTAAATACAAACAGTTCAGCGTGCAGATGTTTTGATCTTTTGTTTCTAACATACTTTTGCAAAGTATGCATGAACCTATTTCCCCGCTCAATAAGTTCAAATAACAAACAAACAGTGCATGCGTTTTTGACTGTTCAGCAGGGTCAACAAACTCTGAATATAAACGGTTCATTTGTTTCTACAAATATAACGTTAAACAAACTATAACAAATGACACTCAACGTTTACTAAACTTTGGTTAGAAAGAAATGTACTCTTGATCTCTTGATAGATATATGTAAAGTTGTAAACAGTTTCAGAAAAAGGTATCACTCCAGGGTATTGAAATTCTACTTTGGGTTTTTGGGAAAGTGTGTATTGAAGTGTTCTATAAGAGACACATAAATATCATACACAGAACGCATGTCACCGTTACGGTTTAGTAAAAAATTATCTAGGGGACACACTCCTTAAGAGATCTTTTAAGATACATATGGTGAACACATACATGTCCATTAAAGATTATTAGTTCCACTTAACCCGTTATTTATATCATGAGGCGGATAGTAGTTAAAGAACATGATGTGGGTAGTTGGAGTTGATGTAGGGAAGTTTGAGTCGAGGGATTGGGAACTGGATACATAGGGGTGTGGATGGCGGTGGGGTGGTGGTGTGATAACAATTGAGTTATCCTGGTGAAAATGTTTTGACCGATTTTCGTATAGAAGTAACGGTGTAAGAAAGTTGAAACCAGGCAACACCTGACCATCCGTCTTTTCTGTAACGTTATATGTATAAAAAAAAATCATGAATCATTTGATAAACCAAAAATAGCAGATTTTATATGAACATGTACATACTTGTATTCTATGACTTCCTCAATCTTTATAAACATAATTGAAAATTATTTTCATGCAAGTAACTTTTATAGATTTGTATAGTAAAATCCCGGGCTGAGGGTGGGGTTGTGTTCCGGTGGTTGGAACTACCTCTGTTCGGACGATCAATGCATTTGAATTAGGACATATGGTTGGAACATCCCCCCTTTTCTAAAGGGCTGGATCCGCTCCTGTATCTCGAGTACATTATTTTAGGTTTCATTTCAATTCTAATGTGTAAAATTTTTAAACAACGCATTTTATACAATATTAAACATATATGTTAGCGTTCACCAGTATTAACCGCAGATAGAAAATGGAAAAAGGCGCGTTGTTGAAATAATCAAATGTAATTTAACAAACAAGAATGGAATGTTAAAGTTGTGGGCTTGTCGCTGATTAGAATAAACAGGCTGGGAGTTCCGATAATAAATTTCAAACAAACACTACAACTTGACTGTCAGAGATTTCCTGTCGAAATAATTATCCTCAGTAATTATCCGCTATACTTAGGAAGAATGCATGTGTTGAAGGTCATAAAATGCGAGTTTAATTTTAGTATTTCAGTTTGTTTAGCTTTATACAATCGCTGTAATCGATTGTTATTTTCTTTGAAAAGTTTGCGTCCATTCAAAAATATTTTATACATGTTTACGACGAGAACAGATAAGTAATAAGTACAGCTTTTAGGTCCTTTATGCCACTGTATTGAGTTTTAACATCACGTATGTTTGTATTTGTTGTGAGATAATTCTGACTCCTACCATTTATTTTGACAAATATAATGTCTATCAATAGTAAAACAAGCAGAGCATGATATTAATTCATTGGAAAATTCAGAACTTAAAATTGAGAAAGAAATTGGGAATGTGTAAAAGAGACAATAAGGCAACAATCATTTTTTTATGGAGGGGAGGGGGGGGGGGGGTCTGGAATTTTTTTGAAAAAAAATATTTTGACGGCCTAGCTCAGAGAAAAAAATAATTTATGTTTTACACTGTAGCTGAAAAAAAATTATGCTGTCACCTGCTTGAAATATTTTTTTTGCACTGCTGAATTTGAGAACAGTTGAGATGTTTCAAAGCAACATCTGTCCAGTCTACGGATTACGCTAAGATTTCTATTTATACTTTATTACTTTTTGTATTTTCCTGTAATAGTGTTTGATCCAGAAATATTGAAAACATCGCAAATCTCCCACATGTATGCTACTACATTAAGACATACTTAAAACTGCAACTGTTATAAACATGAAATGGTCCTTTTATAACAGGGATATATATGGTATTATAATCAGTCTTTTAAAGTAGCCATGATTGTGTATGACATAGACTTGTATACCGGTAGTATTTTCCTTTGTATCATTCTTTATACCTCTTTTTTCAATGGAATGTCAATTATCATAGTTGGAAATAGTGGATGTTTATAATTTGGAGCTATTCACTCTTTGCCATTAGATATGGCAATGGTGACCACTTCAATTGCAGTATTAACATTCAAGGACTGTGGTACCTATAAGAAAGACTCAGAGAATATCATAATGTAGAAAGTGGGCTACAAAAACACCAGACAACAGCCAATGCCAGGATGTAGACAGAGCCATGCACATTTTACATCAATTTAAAATTAAAAAGAATTTTATGTAAATTTTGGGGTTTTGAGAAAAAAAATGTGTTTCTGTTCCACATTAAAGGAAATTGTTTTGCTTTCCTTCACAAAAGAAAAAAAAATATCGGAGGAAGGTTCTGAAAAAAAATTATGAACAAAATAAAAATCCCCCCCCCCCCCCCCCAGATAACAAAATGGTTGTTGCCTAACCCGTCCAAAGAGCAGAACACATCACAAGGCCACAAGTGGAATTTCCTTGCATCTTAACAATTTGTTTGTATCCTAATTTAGCAAATAAAGTTTAGTCTCCGAAACATATAATGATTCAAAATGAGAGGTAAATAAAACATACAAGACTACCAAAGGCAAGATAATCCTGACTTAAGACAGTCACACACATGCGGAGTGTATAACATGTTTAGTGATATCTTACCCCCCCCCCCTCAATTGACATCTAGTCAATGTGGAATTAACAAACACACAACAACAAAAATTTCGATATAGGGAACTAGCTATACATGTAGTATATGTATATCACCATAAAGTCACAGAGTTAATGTTCACATGTTTAATCGTATTTATAAAAGTACATGTATATATAATATATATTTGATGGTTCACATATAAAACTTCCAATATAAAACGTTACTAAATTCCAGCTCTATAAAACAACATGTTACTTCAAGCTACTACTCCAATACAACTGACCAATACTTAAAGTTTCTCACAAGATCGAGCTATAAACATGTTCTTAATTTATGTAAGGCATTGATTAATGGTCTTAGATTATTTGGATAAACTATTGCAGTTCAACTGTGCAACTAAAGTATCGTATAAAGTGTTACATTAAACAAGATGAAAGATCATTAAACTGATTAAGAACTGACCATCAAATCTTAGATGGAATTGATTACGCCACATCGTCATGAACAGTTTTCTTTTATAAAACTAATTTGTTATCATTAATTTAAACCATCCCTTATGTATATATAAAGCACCAGTTTGAATTCCGGAGAGGGAAGAACAAAACATTTTCATCTAACATTGTTGGACTGATGTTTAGACGATTTATATAATCATCTCATATATCACCGTGCATATATCTATCCATATTTTCAGGAGTCATGCACGTCTGAATATATTGTTCAAGGTATATGGGTAATCGTGGCGTTTGAGCAGACCTGGTATCCCGGATTGGTCAAACACATTGACAAGGAGAAGGACAGTATAACAATAACGTTCATGCATCCGAGTGGCAAAAACAAGTTTAAATGGCCGGTTAAAGAAGACAGAATAGACGTTGAGAGGAAGTTTGTAATTTTTGTCTGTTTACCTCCTTGTGCCTGCCCGGAAGGAGAAAACATGTATGTTCTACCTGGAACTGACTATATAAAAAATATATATATTGCATTTCAGAACAAGTATTTTACTCAATAGATGGGGAGCTGCTCTGTTAAATATTAAGTACTAAATGTTGGCCCCATTGCTGTCAATTCTATCTCATTAAATGGCGTTTTTAATACACCATTATGGAAAAAAACTGGCGTTGTCTAATTTGAGATCGATATCTACACGTGATTATTACGAAATAAAAACGACATGCTTAAACTTATTTTCCTTTATAAGACAGTCATTAGAACCGAGGACGGGAGACCTAAAACAATAAATTGAACTGATACATTTTGTTTTTTAAAATGTTATTGTTTATTTTGATATATATGTAATTTTTGTCAAAGCTCATGTTGATGATTTTTAAGGCAATAAAAGTATTTGATTTGATTTGATTAATTTATGTATCCACCAATGATCAAATCAGAATCAGGTTAATAAAACATGTGGTTTCTGTCAACTAACACATTTTTATTGAAATGACAGTTTAATTTGTATTCATGGTATTTTCTTAGTGATGCAAATGCTAATTCCAACATCATTTTGATGTGTTTCTCTGTCTTTGATGCAAGAGTGTATTCCGTAAACAACTAACATTTTGCATTTACAGCTCATAAATTAGAAAAACCAAAATATGCCTTATTATTATAAAATTTTCACAAAATGCAACCGTTAATGAAATCATGTTTTGATAAATAAAATGTCAAGAAACTGTCAGAAAAACTCCAATTTTATAGTTTCAAATTGTTGGCCTTGAAAGAGCTATTACATGTACATGTGTACCGCCAATACGAACTATTACAATATAGAGGAAAAAATACGGTATATGATATTAAAAAGAAAATGTGGTTTTAATGCCAATGAGACAACTCTCCAAAAGAGAACAAAATGACACAGAAATTAACAACTATATGTCACCGTACGGCCTTCAGCAATTAGCAAAGCCACTACCACATAGTCAGCTATAAAAGGCTCCGAAATGACAATGTAAAACAATTCAAACGAGAAAACTAACAGCCTTATTTATATGAAAAAAATGAACTAAAACAACTAGTATGTAACATATAAACAAACGTCAACCACTGAAATACAGACTCTTGACTTGGGACAGTCACATAAATACATAATCTGACGGGGTTAAACATGTTAGCGTAATCCAACCCCCTTTTTACCTGGGACAGTGGTATAACAGTACAACATAAGAACGAACCATAAAAATCAGTTGATAAACGCTTAACTCATAAGATGGACAAAATACAAATGAGCATTTATAAAAAGCGTTTTTAATAACCAAATGAGATAACTTTACTAATTGACCATATTTTCTTGGTTGCTGCCTCCTTAAAGCCAAAAAACAAAATAATAACATTCACCATCTATATATATAACTGTAATCTAAATCTTAGTTATATATTCGTTCCCGTAAAGACGTTGCATTGATTTGAATTATTACATTAATTACCTAAAAATCTATACACTGCATAGATACAATTTGTTTATATTTATTTTTCACATCTCTTAATGATAATTAAGGTTTGCATGCAGTTGTATTCCGAAAATTTGAGATATCCTTTAAATATTGAAGCGCCAGTGATGTAAGAGGTATCGAATATGAATTAAAATTGAGTACACTATATAATAAAATGTTCTTATCCAAATGATGTGGTTTTATTGCCAATTAGACAAATCTACAAGCGATCAAATGCTACAGCAGCTAACAACTATAACATTAAAACGCATAAAAACGTTAAAACACGCTGCACTTATTTACACCTGTCCTAAGCCAGGACAATATTGTTCGGTGGTTGTCGTTTGTTCGTTAATGGGAGGGCGGAAGATACCAAAGTCACAGTCAAACTAACAGATTGAAAATAAACTGACAACACCATGGCAAAAATATAACGACAAATAGACAAATAATAGTACAGAACACACAACGTATATAGAAAACTTAAGACAAAGCAACACGAACCCCACTAAAAACAGGGGTGATCTCAGGTACTCCGGAAGGGTAAGAAGATCCTGCTCCACATGTGACACCCGTTGTTGCTTATGTTATTACAAATCTGGTAAATAGTATAATTTGATAGGTCACATTCGTAAAAGTGCTTTCGTTCTTTATATAAATAAGACCGTTGGTTTTCCGATTGGAATTATTTTAGGCTAGTCGTTTTTCTGGCTCTTTAAAGCTTGCTGTTCGGTGTCAGCCTTGGCTCCGTGTTGAAGGCTATACTTTGACCTAGTGCTTTTAATGGAGAGTTTTCTCAATGTCACTCATTCTGTACGTCATCTTCTTATATCTACAATAATGTCTAATGTCTATCTACATACGACCTTCAACTATGAGTAAAACTCGTACAGCATAGTCTGTTATTAAAGGACCCAAAATGACAAATGATGAACAATACAAACAAGATGGGCCAAGTAAGCTTTTCTCATCAACTGGCGTCCGTCGTCCACTTACTTTAAAAAAAAATCTTCTCCTCTGAAAGTGCTGGGCCAAATAAAACAAAACTTGGCCCTAATCAGCCTAAAACATGAATTCGATGACCCCGCCCATCCAACAAGATGACTGTCATGGCAAAAATTAGAACATGGGGATAAAATGCAGTTTTTGGCATATACATGTATCTCTGACACTGTAGCAAAACTTTATATAGCAAATATAATGTGCATTATGCTGCCGCAAAAATTTCGAATAAAAAGGTCCTCCTTTTCAATGCAAATAAATCATTTGACAAGAAAAGTGTTACTAAAACATACATATAAGTTAAACAAAAAAACATAAAGGAACAATTAAAAACGAAAAGACAATGATATAATAGAAAAATCCTAAGCTCAGACTTTGTAAACACGAAAGGAAAACATTTTAAGAATTCATGACTTGGTACAGGCATTATGTAGAAAATAGTAAATGTCCTGAGACAAAATAGACTTCTCAGGAACAAACCACTAACTAAAATAATAAATAAATGATATAATACTACATGAAGCTAACTTATATTTGGTTACTACAGCTGTTCCTCTTTAAAGCCGATATCGAGAAAACTTTACATACATTACTCCTCTATCACGTGTGTGTGATGGAGTGAACATGCTTTGTGTTGCTTGACAAGAAACAATTAAGAAATGATAGACTATCATAATAAAGAAACCATGTTGTTTGTTGAAGTACTGCACTTAATCGGAAATATATATGTGTGAGAGTGCAGTATTTAAGACTACAGATCATCGCATTAGCAGGAAACAAAGACTACGGCATATCTATTTATGAAACACAATCAGTACATGCACAGCTTAAAACACAAAAAACACATAAACGTAATAAAAAAGTCGTCTTTAACTGATTTTTTACTACAGGAACATTACTTTACTTTACTTTAAAAAGATGAACTTGTCTACCGAAATATTAGAATTATATGAATATGCAAAAACTCCTAAAAAAGTTAAATACATGTATAGAACATATAAACGATACTGTGAAACTGTTAAAAAAGATTAAAATGAATGTATTGCAATTGAATGTATCATTTTTTTTTAAACCGACCCGTCAGATATTCATGCTTGCATATGTGTCTTTAATAAGGCTTATTATTTTTCCTGGTAAAATAATAAATAGGTGTCAGAGGAAAGACTTGTACTCGAGGGGTCATATTAAAATGTTCGGATTATTTTGTGGACTATTGAAATGTACCCGTACATTATCACGTAACCAAAATACAGCTCAGCTTCTCAGTTTAGTTGACTTTCAAATAAAATTTAGATAAACCTGAGAAAAAAAGATTTGTTTTAATATTTCATAAGTTTATAGCATTTATTCGTCAATTTTTTAACTTTATAAAGTCCGGAAAATTAGTACATACGAAAAAAAAACTTTAATGAAAAGTGAAACGTTTTAAAATAATTTTTTTTAAAGAAATTAGAAATTACAAGTATCCTTATATATTTCAAAAATAGTTTGTTCAAATCGTAGTTCTCACTGCAAAACTCCAAGCATTGAACTATCATCTAGTTAGATATGAGAAACATAATACCAATTGGAATTAAAAGTGTCGCTGCTCGAAAATGAATCAAAATAAACTCATACAGTCCTACATTTATTGTGTTTTTCTATTATATAAACTTTTTCAACTGATTAACTTAGTTTTATTTTATCTTGCGCTGTAAGATCATTATCCCGTGTTTCACCCGTCGAATACTTTGTTTTTCTTTAGAAGCATTTATTTACAATAAAAAGTGTAATACGCTTGTGTTTTGTGTTGCCTTGTCAGTTTTACAGTTGGCGATTTATCTCTAAACTTTTATCTCAAACGATTATATATATATTAAAGAGGCAAGTGCAATTTGAGGGATCAATTTAACCTCTGTTTTTAACTTAAGTACTTAACATATCTCTGCAGATTGTAATGTATTTATAGCACACGCACGCATACGTCAATGTGTTATTTATATGTTGATACGGTAGGTATATTTGTAAATCTCTTTGATTTCGAGACCAATTTGTCAATGATTGTTATGGTACATAATAATGTCCTGCAGTTAATATATTTTTTGATAGAAATGGTAATTGGTTGGTACATTTATTAAGACTTATGTTATTGAAATAGATACTTTTGTCAATGAATATGGAATAGGAATGAAGGGTTTAATTCTTTTTTCTTTTGTTTAGTATAAGATACACCTTGATTTCGTTATATTTGAAAATAATATATCGAGGGCGTATTACCAAGTCTGTCATATATTTTGTTAACGATGCGAATAGAGACAATCGAATCAATGCATTATCATATCGTCTTTCATTGAAAAATTACTGACATGTAGACTTTTAAGAGTATGCCTAATATCGTTGCTTTTACAAAAAGAGAACATTGAATGTAAGTATCTATAACCATGTCATATAACAGGTATTTTTCATCAGTTTGATTATGATGTCAAATGACGTACTGATGTATAATAGCCCTAGGCGGATCCAGGGGGTCTGGGGGCCCTGAGGGGCCCGGTCCCCCCTTTTGTGGGGAAAATTTGGTTGATTATATAGGGAATCATTGAAGCATGACTGGGGTGCCCCTCCCCCTTAGATCAGTCCGCCCCCCCCCTTTAGGAAAAGTTCTGGATCCGCCCGCCACTGATTACCCTGCCACGTGCTTGTCCTCTCTGTGATTTTGTTAAGTAAATTTCTTATTCGTATTCATTTGATGAGTTAATACAAAAATAAATAAGGATAATTAATGTTGTATGATTGAAAACGAGACCAACTATCAAACAGTGTTTAAATGTATTGGATGTAAGCAACTATAGGCAACCGTATAGTCTTTAATCATTAGAAAATCCTAAACCATATCGCCTTTTAAAAAAAAATCAAACTGATTAAATATTCAGTTCGTTCATATTTTGTAATGTTACACCACTTTCCAGGTTAGGGGAGGGTTTGGACCCTTCAAGGTTATTTAACCCCGTCAAACTTTGTAAGTACATGGTTCAAGTTTATTTGTGTGTTATTTGGTATCTTATTACCACTATTTAAATCCATGTTTAATTTTGAAAACAATTCTACTTTTGGTTTTCTGTTTGTGGAAATGTCATATTATATACTGTATGTTCCATTGTATTTAAGAAAATAAAACAGTAAATAAAGTTCATTTGTCTCCCTTATTTTGAGAATCAGTTTAAAAATATAGTTATCTCCCATATGAAATTTACCGTGTTAGTCTAAGGGAGACAACTTTAATTTTCCTAAAAAATTACGGAATACCATAATATTATGGAGTTCGCTAAGTGCCCCGACTGATATGTAAATACATGTAGCTGTACTTTCAAAAACTACAATATTCTAAATTCAACTAACAACATCTAAATCTAATCAGCTTTATACATTACACATCTATTCATATATCTATTAAAGATAGGTTCTCTGACCTTTTTAATACACTAAACATAAGGTTATCAGACTTTTATTATGCAATAAGCATACAGTTCTCTGGCCTTTTTAATACACTTAACCTAAGGGTATCAGACCTTTCTTTAGCACTAAGCATAAGGTTCTTTTTTTCCAATCACTAAGCACTAGGTTCTCTAACCTTTTTTAGCACAAAGCACTAAGTTGTACCAACTTTCTTTAGCACTAAGCACTAGGTTTCCATGCTTTTTCAAGCTTTAAGCACCAAGTTCTCTATTTGTTTTTTGTAATACTGAGCACTAACAGCTGCTTAACATTATCAAAGTTCTGGTATATATCTGATGGTGCTTCTTTTGAATCCAGGATCTTTGTTCAATTGCTTGGCCTTACATTTTCAAAACATGTCATATCCTTTTATTCAATGTATAGAGGCGCTTCACAATAATTCACAAACAATCACTTGAAAAAACACCAATAAGAGTGATTTTTCACTTGAACAAACTTTGTGTTCTTTACAAAATAAAACCATGAGATTGGATTATAAAACCCGTAATCATTAAAAATATAATTTATAATAAAAGTCCCATTATTTATTGGTACTAGAAATTAAAAAAAATATATATAATATGGTGTCCTAATATCAACTTGACTTTTTAATGGTTCAGTATTGTCCATCAAATTGTAATCTGTCCTTCACATCTCCCATTACAATCTACAAAAAAAGATAAGATTATTACAAAAAAACTAGAAAAAAATAATTTTAACCAACCATAGACAGGCATTATTTCAGAATAAGTGTAATGTGTTTATGGTCCCTTATTTTTTTTGCATCTCACTCAAAAGCCACTACTGATTTCATAATGAACATGATGACTGTGAGCTAATTACTTATAAATTTCAGAATACATTTTCAACATATTTAGTTCATTCTCCTTCCAAATTAACTAAAATAAGAGGTTGCAAACATTTTGTTCTGCTTACTGTACTATCCTATTTTTTTTTCTTTGACTGAACATGCTAATAGAATAACATTTTCTGACAGATTTTCCTGTATTTTAACCTAGTGTTATAGCAGATATGCAGAAAGTACAAATTTTCAAGTCAGTGGTTTGACTCTGACAATTCAATGATTGAACAATCAGCCTTTCACATGTGAGGCAGTAACGCTACCATGAGACTATATATATACTAAGGCTGTCTAGTGATTTAGAGTGCTATGTCTAACATTTGATGTCAGTTTTTCAAAGTTCAAATAATTAATTTTTCATACAAACTTTGTATTTTACTATTTAAAGAGGTCATTATTAACCATAACCTGCGCTTCATATAAGGAACTAAAAATAAGGATGTTCTTTGGTGAGATTTATTAATTATTTTTTTCAGATGTTCAGACTCCCAAAACACCCATGTTTTTTTCTTTTCATATAAGGCTTCAATATCATGAATATTACATTAAAGGTCAGCTACCAAAATTTAAGCAGATTCTAGATTTCTTCCTTTCAATTTAAGACCCCAAAAATACCAATTGAAATATAAGGTAAAAGTCTGAGTCAGCCATTTCCTGCAATTCTTTTCTAATTGAATATCTCGAAAGGAGCTCAATCACCTATCCATCTTTTTAGCTTATTTTGTTCCTTAACTAATTTATAATGCTCTTTTGACTTAAAATATCAATTTCAAATTCCAGATTTTTTTAAATTTCACCCAAGTACATCCTTAAATGTATACAATAAATAACATACGTTAATTCCTCTAATGCCTTTAACAACTTGTCCTTGGCTCCAACTTTAAGCTTCTACAATACAACAAACATAAGTTTATTTAACACATTAAGATTAAACCAAACTTAATATAATATTCTATAGCTATCACCTGTTAAAATAGCAGGAGTTTTTTGGGACACATTTTTCAATATCTTTAACCCACTAGAGATATTAATATTGATATTTAAGCATTGAACCAGCTCATTTTTCACAAGGATTATTTATGACATCTTTGCCCTAAATCAGTTGAACACATTGGATGTACCTTGATTGATATTTAAGTTTAGGGAAACATGATTTATTTACTAGTTGTAACTGGACATGGAACAAGGTTGCGGTAACTATGATTACTCTTTAAGATTGTAACTTTGTCTTTTGTATTTTGGGTTTTTTGTTGATGTAAAAAAATCCTTTAACATATTTGGATTAGCATGATTAAGAAAATATTAATGTTGATATTTCAGCAAGAAAGGTTTCAGAGGTTTGAACTACCACCTTTTCGATATACAGTTAGTTATATATAACTTTTTTAATGCTTTGTTCCTTTTGTCTTCTGTTCCATAGTGTCATTGAGCATTTTTTATTGTTATGCATACAGTTTACAGGAAAATGTTTCTAAACTCAAAATCCGGTAAAAAGATGCTAAAACATTTCTAGCAGAATATTTTTTCAAATGGGAAAATATTGATATGAAGTACAAATTCAATGAATGCACGACTTTGACCCTCACAGGAAAACTTTATACTAGAGTTTAATTGTGAAAATACCAACCCACCATAACATCAACCCTAACAATAAGATTGATTGTTAGTGTTTAAATGCCATTTTTAAACACCCCATTTTGTCTATTCATGGCAGCCAGTTTTAATTGGTAGAAGAAGATGGAGTGCTGGAGAAAACCACTCAACTTGGATAGGAAAACTGACAATCCTAGTCAAGATTAAGATTAAAGTCGAGTGCACCTGCAAGAGAGGGATTGAAACTTAAAACCTAAGTGTTGACTGGCTAGTGATTACAGTAGTAGAACTGCTTAGACCACTTAGCCACCAAGGGGCCTTGCTAACAAATATGTATCTTTACCTCATCTTTATTGTATGAGTATCCTTCATCATGTTTTTCTTCAAGAAGTTCAATCTGCTTCAATTTCTTCTCGATTTTCTTGATTTCTCTTTTCTTAGCATCTTCAAAATTCTATGAAGTAAAAATAAAGGTCATCCTTACAGTTAAATTTCATACAATCAGAGATATTCTTATGAACAGTAAACAAATATTTTATAGTTATTTGTAAACAGAAAAATTACGATTTTTTTTTATCCATCATTTGATAATTGTGAAATAAAAACATTCTCTCTTTAAATCAGTCTGTTCAATACCATTGTATGGAGAGTAAAATTAGTGTCATATGAATCAACCTAAATTATAATTTATTTGTGAACAGTAAAATTGCGATTTTGTAATCCATCATTTGATAAAAGTGAAATAAAAACATGCCCTCTTTTAATCAGTCTGTTCAATACCTTTGTATGGAGAGTACTGTTTCATATGAATCAACGTAAGTAATTATGTGTATCTAATTGACAAGACATCAAGGGAAATAACTCCCAGTAACATATCTGTACAAGTCACTACCATAGACAAAATGTTATATATGAATGCATGAATATTGTGCATCTTTAAGAGCAAAATCAGCATTTCATATTTCTTGATTTTTTTTTAATAACATTTGGATTCATAAATAATCACATACCTACCAACTGTCACTATTTGCAGGGGATTTCCCCCATGAAGGCTCCTAAATGGAAATTTTGTCCACAATCTTAAACAAAACAGTCAATTTTATGAATGCTATAGGCTATTAATAGTATTAAGGAGCAGAAAAACAACATTAAAATTTTGGGACCACAAGAGTGCTCTTGCACATAAAACTACCATGGGCATTTTGAAAAGTTGGCAGGTATGTAATCATTGTGTACCAATTTTCTTGCATTTCATTGGTATACTTGATTCAAATCAGGTAAGGATAAGAATAGAAAACTAGTAGAAAATAGAACTAGAGGCTCTTAAGAGCCTGTGTCACTCACCTTGGTCTATGTGAATATTAAACAAAGGACGCAGATGGATTCCTGACAAAATTATGTTTTTGTGATGTTGAAGTGTTTGTACATCTTATTTTACTGAACATTCTTGCTGCTT
This sequence comes from Mytilus trossulus, assembly GCF_036588685.1. NCBI lineage: Eukaryota > Metazoa > Mollusca > Bivalvia > Mytilida > Mytilidae > Mytilus > Mytilus trossulus. Next base: position 14,546,945 of record NC_086383.1, on the reverse strand, counting down.
ACAATTATTTCTATCTATATTGAACTTGGCCCAGTAGTTTCAGTGGAAAATGTTGGTAAAATTTTACCAATTTCATGAAAATTGTTTAAAATTGACTATAAAGTGCAATAACTCCTAAAGGGGTCAACTGACCATTTTGGTTATGTTGACTTATTTGTACATCTTACTTTGCTAAACATTATTGCTGTTTACAGTTTATCTCTATCTATAATAATATTCAAGATAATAACCAAAAACAGCCAAATTTCCCTAAAATTACCAATTCAGGGGCAGCAACCCAACAACAGGTTGTCGGATTCATCTGAAAATTTCAGGGCAGTTAGATCTTGCCTAGATAAATATTTTACCACTTGTCAGATTTGCTCTAAAAGGTTTGGTTTTTGAGTTATTAACAAAAAACTGCATTTTACCCCTATGTTCTATTTTTAGCCATGGCAGCCATCTTGGTTGGTTGGCCCGGTCACGCCACACATTTTTCAAACTAAGTACCCCAATGATGATTGTGGACAAGTTTGGTTTTATTTGGCCCAGTAGTTTCAGGAGAAGATTTTTGTAAAAGATTACGAAGATTAACGAAAAATGGTTAAAAATTGACTATAAAGGGCAATAACTCCTAAAGGGGTCAACTGACCATTTTGGTTCTGTTGACCTATTTGTAGATCTTACTTTGCTGAACATTATTGCTGTTTACAGTTTATCTCTATCTATAATAATATTCAAGATAATAAGTGAAAATGGACAAAATTTCCCTAAAATTACCAATTCAGGGGCAGCAACCCAACAACGGGTTTTCTGATTCATCTGAAATTTTCAGGGCAGATAGATCTTGACCTGATTAACAATTTTACCCCGTCAGATTTGCTCTAAATGCTTTGGTTTTTGAGTTATAAGCTAAAAACTGCATTTTACCCCTGTGTTCTATTTTTAGCCATGGCGGTCATTTTGGTTGGTTTGACGGGTCACACCACACATTTTTTAAACTAGATACCCCAATGATGATTGTGTCCAAGTTTGAATTAATTTGGCCCAGTAGTTTTGGAGGAGAAGATTTTTGTAAAAGTTAACGACGACGGACGACCGGACGACAAGTGATGAGAAAAGCTCACTTGGCCCTTCGGGCCAGGTGAGCTAAAAATGGTCCTTAGCCTTCAATCTTATATTAGAAATTTGTACTTACTGCATTAATGGACCCCTCTTTTACAGGGGAAACTGAAAGAAACAAAAAATACATTTAAATGAAGTATCTAATTTTGTCTTGTTATACTTTTAGACTTATTATTTGATTGATTCAGAGGTCTTATAACAATTTTAATCTGCATAACTTAAGCTAGATACTCTGACTTAGAAGTATTATTCACTTTTCTGTATGCGAGACAACTCTTTGTAAAAAATTATTAAATATTATCTACCAAAATTCACATTTTTACTAAACTTTTTAAAATCTTTGAAAAAACATTATAACTTTAAGTTTATTTAGGCTGAGTGCTAAATACCAGATATAGTGCAAATTGGAACCAGTATCAGATCAAACAGATTCCAAATTTTACAGATGGCAGATGTTTATCTATAATTTAAGTATGTAGCCTTTTGTATATAAAAAAAATTACATCTTACAGATGGCAGCAACCTTAGAACCAGTTGTCAAATACATCTGAAAATTTCAGGGATATATATATAGTTAAATCTTGACTTGATTAACAATGTAACTTCTCATCAGATTTAATATAAATGCTTTGGTTTCAGAGTTTTACATGTAGAAGCCAAAATCTACATTTTACCCCTATGTTCTATTTTTAGCCATGGCAGCCATCTTGATTGGTTAGCTAAATCACCCCACACATTTTTAAAACTAGATACCCTAATAAAAATTAAGGCTAAGTTTGGTTAAATTTAGCTCAGTAGTTTCAGAGAGATTTTTGTAAAAGTATGCAACAACGGAAAAAGATTTGTTGTCTTATTGACCCAATACTTTTCAGAAGGTGTTAACACATGAAAAAGATATCAGCCCAATAGGTAACAATTGCAATAAAAGATTAATACCAACTCTTAAAAACATTTTCTTACCTCTGCTTATCTCTCCAGTATCTGATGGTACTTTAACAACAACAAATGATGGAGATGTAGGAGCTCCTTCTGTATCTGCAATGGAACATCGCAATAAATTTAAAAACAGTATGTTTGTATATAAGTTACTACCCACAATTCTTGCATTGTCTTACATGACTAAATTAGTCTTCAGATATACAAAGTGAAAGTTGTCGATAGACCTTCAGACCATTTTTCCAATTAATTTACTGAAGTTATGGAACACAGTTCAAGGCATATCTTAATTAGTTTGTCATGTTTGCTATTCTCTTTTCTAGAAATTCAGGAATAATTGCATGCATTTATAATTGTTTTTTTAAAGAATGGACAAAACAGCAAAATTAATCCAAGAATATCTTGAAATAATTTAATTTTGGATGTAACGGGTCTTTTGATTGGCTGACGTTATTTTGTTATTAGCCCATAGACATAATTTAGTCATGTGACTGTGACATCATCAACATTTTATCATGGTTTTCTACGGTTTAAAATGAAATTTATAATTAAATTATAAGAAATGACTAATATTTTTTCTGTCTATTCGAAATAACATAAAAAATGTAGTGCACCGTGTTAAATATGAGAGTTCTTATTATCATGATCCTAATTATAATCCAGTCCCTTTGTGCACAATAATAATAATCTTGCAAAAGTTTCTGAATTTTCATTATGTGAAATTTGCTTATCGTTTGAAGATTCATATCCCATGTATGACTAAACATTTTTGAGTACTTTTCCCCCTTTTTGTTTGAGCCCCTTTCTGTCAATACAATTGAAGAAAACTCTTGACTATAACACTACTGTAAATTCAGAAATTATTTCAATTCGCATTTTGCACTAAAATGTGATTTAAATTTTTGAGATATTGAAAAATCCTAATTCATATAAAAAATTTCAAAATGAGTTTAAATTATTGTGAATAAAACCCTGTTGCATATTTTGCAATAATGAAAACACAGCAATAATTTCTAAATTTTTATTATTCCATACTTTAAAAGGGGTTCACACTTACCTCTTAGCACCCCTCTTCCCAGGCCAACACTAAAAGCAGAAGGGGTAATAATGCCACACCTCTACCAATACCAGCAGGGGCTCTAGAAGGGGCAGGAGGACTCTCATTCTCCTTATTGCCACCAACTTTTACTACATCTTCTTCTCTATCATCAAAATCTGCAAACTGACCTGGAGATTGCATTTCCTCTTCTCTTTCAGAAGCAGCAAACTGACTGTTAAACCCTAAATAATAAAAACTAAAATTGGAACAAGAATACTAAACACTGAAATAAATTGTAGAAAGTAAAAAGCTCTGATTAAAACTTATTTTTCTTTGAAATTGATAAAATCTCACAAACTTTTTTTATTTTTTACAGACAAATTAAACTATTAAACTGTGCTAAAATGAGGATAACATCTCTCTTAGGCAAAGTAAACCTAAAAGTACTATTCTTTTTTAGACCTTTAGGAACTTATATTCACAAATGATTTTTTTGTTTAGCTTTCAAAACTTTTCGTTCCAAAGCTTTGTAAATTTAGTGACTTCTTTTTATGATACAATGTGATATCTGAAATGTATTTTATCTTGAATGTTCTAGTTATTATCTGAATCAAATAAAGTTTTAGACTCTTGTCTTAATTTCATATAAAAAAAAGCTAATGCAGCAAACTTGGTCATTCATTTGAATCCTTTTTTAAGTCATATAAACTAACTTTATAAAACTTTCTGGTCAATCACCCTAAGGACAATTTAAAGCATGTTCGACCAAAGGAGATGTTGGTAAAGGCCATATTTGGCCCTGAATATAAAGTGCAATGTTACAAGTGTTGAAATTTACATCCTAAATAGGTAAAAAAATTATCAAATCAGAAGAATTTCAACCAAATATAGGACCATGAAACATTGAGCGCAGGCGTTGACAAACTAAATATTCAAGTTAAACATGTAAAATATATTTACAAAAATTATTCTAACAGATCTTTTTTGATAACATATGCAATCCATATTTCCCATTTAACAATCTATGGAAATGTACCCATTTTCATAAAATATCAAAATGAAATCTATTTCTGATGTCCTGAATAAAACACAGGAACGTAAATTTTCAACAAAAAAGCATAAGTCCTATTTATTCACTGTGATATTGGTAAATAACTCCCAATTTAAAATTTAAGCTAAAAAAGTGGGCCATTTTAGGGCCTTATCTTTTGTAATACATTTACCAGAAAAAAACTTTTTCAATTGACTGTACATCAAACAAACCTGGAGGTCCTGTTTTTGATTTGGCTCCATTACTTATCATGCCATTAACTTGTGCTGTGCCATTCATAGTCTGACCATAGTTGTTCATGCTCATCATGCCATTAACTTTTGATGATCCATTCATATTTTGAGCATAGTTCAGAGCAGATGCTCTCCCCATAGGACGTCCAGCAGGTGGCAAAGATGTGGCCATACCACGACCCACTGCAGGCACACTGCCACGACCAACGGCTGCCATTTTCTGTGCTCTACCAGCTGCCTGTGGTATTTCTGGATTCATAGCAGCTCCACCTGTTGGTAAAAATCAAGAAATTTGAAGGACTAAAATACATGATAGGTCAATCAAATTAATATGGAGTGTTTTTTCAATTTGTCAGCATGAATTCTACAATTCATTATTAGACTTTTCAGCACTTGAAGGAAATTCTTTTCATTTTTTTAGGAGGAAATGTTAAAGGGTGCCACATGTGGAGCAGGATCTGCTTTCCATTCCGGAGCACCTGAGATCACTGCCAGTCTTTTGGTGGGGTCTGTGCTGCTCAATCTTAAGTTTTTCATGTTCTTCCTTATGTACTATTAACCCTTTCAACGCTATTCGCGGCATATGCCGCGATGAGGTGCTCCGTCCCAGGCTGCTATTCGCGGCATAAGTCGTTTTTGTTGTTGTTCAGTTTCGCCGGCATGTATCGTATGTATATCATCCGGAAGGCATCTAGACTTTAGTCAATCTTAAAGGGCATATGTCTAGGTCGCAATTGTGCTTATAAAAATGAAACTTTCTTTGGGAAAATATTGCGCCCGGCGGAGAAATAAAAAGTAAAAAAAAATATGATGCCAAAATGGCGGCGTTCATTGACGACGGAGAACTAGACGATTTTATACAGGAATATTTCGGTGAATCAGACGAAGAAAGCAAATTTGAAGGTTTTGATCTGAACGATATAATTACAGACAATGATATACTGAGCGAAATAGTATTTGAACAGGATGATAAAGACATAAATGTTGGGGTAGATGAGCAGAATGGTTGGTCGCGAATTGACACGCCCCCCTTTTGTGCTCCGTTCACTGGAACGCCGGGTCTAAATAATGACATCGACTTGGGAGAAGACCCACAGCCAATTGATTTCTTCAATTTGTTATTTAAGAATTCAATGTGGGATACATTAGTCGTACAAACAAACTTATACGCTGATAGGAGACTTCAAAATGATGAACTCAAACCAAATTCTCGTATCACAAAATGGCGACCAACTTCCATAGACGAAATGAAAGTATTTTTTTCTTTGATAATTTCAATGGGATTAACTAGAAAAGGTGACCTAGATGCCTATTGGTCAACAGATGAGGTTATCAACACCCCATTTTTCAGTAAAATGATGGCAAAAGATAGGTTCATGAATATTCTGGCCAACTTACATTTGAATGACAATAATCTTGCTAACACTGACCGTCTTTACAAAGTAAGGCCATTTATTTCTATGATGAGAGATACTTTTAGTGTTTATACACCAGAAGAGAATCTGAGTTTTGATGATAGAACATGTCCCTTTAAAGGGAGAGTTAAATTCAGGGTATATAATCCTATGAAACCCAACAAGTTTGGTATAAAGTTGTATCAATGTTGTGAAGCGAGATCTGGTTATTGTGTTGCATTTGATATATATGATGCTGATGCTGAGCGTAGCTGCAGTATTTATGCTGATACTGTAGATGTTGGAGAGGATTGTACTCACACCACTAAATTAGTAGTTGGACTTTTAGCTTTCTGTGGCTTGTTACTTAAGGGGTATAAAGTATACCTGGACAACTATTATTGTAGTCCTGAACTTTTCAATGAGTTGGACCTACTAAATACTTATGCTTGTGGTACTGTTCGTACTAACAGAAAACTAGTTCCGAAAGCATTTACAGAGGTAAAAAAATTGAAACAAGGACAAGGAATATTTCGACGAATGGGAAATTTATTAGCTATAAAATTTCATGACAAACGTGATGTGCATATGCTCCCTACGATGCATGAGGCCAACATTTTCCGCAGTATATTCCGGCAAAGGAAGGGGCAAAGCGTAAAAGGCCATTGCGAGATTGTAAGGCATGCAATTTTGCGCCAAAGGACAGACAGGGTAATCGTAGAACACAAACTTCTTTCTATTGTCCTAAGTGTGTCGTAGCACTTTGTGTTCCAGACTGCTTTCATGAGTACCACACAAAAAAGGATTACAAGAGAAAATTGGGGGTTGACGATAACTCTTCATCTTCATCTTCAGAGAGTGAATGAACACAATGACAAATTTCAACGTTTTGTTATTTACATGAATTGAATACCTTTGCCAAAGTTTTACAATGTTACAGAGTTCTATTTCTAGTTATTAAATTCTATTTCTACATTTACAATGTTTACAGTACTTCCCATCTATCAGCATGAACCCAGTCAAGAATTATATGAATAACCATTATAACTACAGTATCACAGTTTCAAGTGGTGTTTGTTGCTTGAAAATTGAGAAGACTTTTACTTCATGGGTTTCATTCACCTTGTCTTTATACAGAAACTACACAACACAACACAGCTTGCAATATTTTATTTACACAATCATACAAATCAATGTAATACAGGACATGGACATGTAAAAAATCTGATTTTTTTTTTGATTTTTAGTTTTTTTTACCTGTATTGTATTTCACCTTGATATACAGGTGCAAACATGTCAAATAGGTAAAAACAAACACTTATGTATATGTATATCAATATAATGAACATGTATATCAAAATATAATCACATTCTTTCAACAATGAATCCAGTATAGACCATTTAATCACACAACAATTCCATAGAAATCATAGAAATTGCTCCTGGGAAAGCACTTACCTGTTATCAAGGTTTTTACCTGTACAAAGGTAACAAGAGCCACAAATTTGTGAAAATTTTATTTTACAATCTTTACCTGTAAAAATTATGAGTTGTTCACAAAAACCAACAAAGATTCCAGTCTAGAGGAGTGGTATACATAAATAATACAGGTTAATTAATTTTACCTGTAGTTTACCTGTATATACAAATTTCATTATGACCAAAAGGTAAAAATGGAAGTCGTCATATTATTGTTTGGGATAAGGAGAACAATTTACATACACAAACTTTTTCTATATCTGCAATAATAAAAAAGTTATATCAGTTTGAATGTAGATGTGCATTTTCATTGCAAACAACATAGAAAATGCAGCAGCAGCAGCCATATTATTCATTTTTTGTGTAGCGTTGAAAGGGTTAATGTTTGTCTTTCTTTTTCATTTTTGGCCATGGCATTGTCAGTTTATTTTTGATTTGTGAGTTTGACTGTTCCTCTGGTATCTTTCTTCCCTCTTTTATAATGTTGAAACCTTATATTTTATGTTTTTAACATTGTTTCTCTTACTGTTGTCTCCCTAGTAATTGTCATTAAACATTGTCTAACTAACACCCACTAATTCAACACCCCGGAACAGTGAAATTTTTATTGCGAAAAGTAGAATTTTAATCCATAATCTGAAAGATGAAACCTTGAACTTTACAGGAAAAATACTCCCACTGCTATGAAAAATCTGTAAAGAAAGTATCAGTTAATCATGTAAAACCATAATTATAGCATTTTTCTCAACTAAAATTGAAGTTGCAGCTAAATGATATCATCAAAGGCAAGAACATTGCTACTTATAAGAAGCAAAAACAGACAGACAAACGGATGGAAGAAGGAATAGACCTAGACCAGAAAACATAGTGCCCCTCTACTGTCGTGGGTTGGGCATAAAGACCAATAAATTAATTAGTTAACTTTGCTACCAACCTCGTACAATGCCTGCCATTGCCAGACTGTATGACAACACTTGTGATTGTTGAGGTGGAGGTTGAGCTATCATGAATTTAGAGGCCTGGATACGTGGCTTGCGGAGTTGTCCATGGTCTTCCTCTTCTTGTTTCTCTTGCTGGGGATACCTAAACAAAACAATTATCATCACATCACATTCATATAGAATCTGAAAAGGCTGAGCTCTTTCAGTATCATGTCATTTAGTATATTAATAATACTACATGTAAAGACTAAATACAACATGAGAATAGAAAATATATATATAAACAAGAATGTGTCCCCAGTACATGGATGCCCCACTTGCACCATCATTTTCTATGTTCAGTGGACCGTGAAATTGGGGTCAGAATTCTAATTTGACATTAATATTAGAAAGATCATAACATAAGGAACATATATATATATATCTATAATACTAAAATTACGAGGTCCAATTTGTCAGCCGTCATCACGTTAAAACGACGAATCAAAGAATTCGACTTTATATATAACTAATATAGTACAAAGGTGTAGATTAAAAATTACACCACTCCAGGCCCTTTTGTTTTTCACGTAATTAATATTGCCAATAATTAAGAAGTTCCGGATCGAATCCGATACCGATACCAATAGTATATTCACCTGTAACCGATTACCTTATCTGTACGTTCCGCATCTTACGGCGCACCACTATATTAAGGTATATAGGAAATATTATTTTTTTTGACAAGTGCCTGTGTATATACACGGGTCATAATCACAGGGTTGTTACTACTAAATTGTCGAATTTTAATCAGTAAGACCTTTTAAGATAACAATACGAATACTAAAAATCTGGACTAGAAATAAGGCGTATAGGTACAGTTTTCAATTTGTTAGCCGGCATGACGTAAAACAGCGAATCAAAGAATTCAACTTTATTTAGAACTATTATAGGACAATGCTGTTGATTAAAAAATACTCCATTCCAGGACCTTTCGTTTTTCAAATAATTAATATTACCAATAATTGATAAGTTCCAGTTCGAAGGGTTCAAACAGAAAGATTTAAAAGCAGAGAAAACTGTGTATCATATAATCGGTATGACTTTATCAGATGACAATACTAATACTAAAATAAGGCTTGCGCACAGTTTTATGCTTTAATTCAGTCACGGACCCGCGATACCACGGGTGTGTTCTAGTATATACTAAGATTCAGGTTGATTGGAATTCAACTTCATCAAAAACTACCTCCACCAAAAACTTTAACCTGAAACTGGACACCCCACTGACACTATCATACATTACAATTAGAAAGATCATATCATAAGGAACATATATACTAAGTTTCAGGTAGATTAGACTTTAACTCCATCAAAAACTTCCTCGACCAAAAAATTTAAACAGAAACTTGACAGATGAACGAACGAACGGACCCACAGACCAGAAAACATTATACCCCTCTACTATCGTAGGTGGGGCATAAAAATCACAAAATCCTGAGTCAATAGTTGGTAATACGAAAATACTGTGAAATTCAGAAATTATTGTGTATATTTATTATTGCGATTTTGTCAATTTTGACAAAAAATGTGATTTTAATTTTGGGATATTGAGAAAAATCCAGTTTAATGCACATAAACATTTTCAAATGCAAGTTAAAATTTTTGTGATTATAACCCTGTCACAAGTTTTTCGCAATAAAAAAAACATCACAACATTTTCAGAATAGTATATTTTCTGACAATAAAAAAAGTCTATTGCCAATTAAAACATACAGTTGCAACTAAAGACAATCGTTAACAATTTTGCTGGTCATGCTGGTAGTATAAATCATTGAAACTTACTGCCTCTGATCAGGAGGTAGATGGCATTGACTTCTCCACGATCTCTTCTCAGATCTACTCATTCTGAAAAATATCACATATATCTATGAACATTACTGGTATAACATATAGTACTCTGCAATTTATTTTAAAGTTTAAAACTAACAGAATCTATGACTTGTATGACTTGCACCTCTTTTCACCAAATGACAGCATTCATCTAAGTTTAAAAGTTGCCATGGTATTTTGGTGATCTTCACAGAACTTTTATTTTTTTCTATATAACTTTCGTCAAAACCAGACTGTCCAAAAAGTTCTTCATAACAAAAATTAGATGAAGCATTTAAAGACCTGTGTAAGCAAAGCTTGAACACAAAATATTGTTCAAATTGGTAATACAAATTGGTAATACATGTTTTGAGGTATAGCTTTGACATAAAATAGTTTAGAGCACATTTGAGTGAGTATGTAGCTAATGGTAATATCTTTAATAAGCTTGATTGTTAGCTGAACCGTGAAGTCATTGTTAGGTTAGGTAAACTACCCTCCTTTAATAGTAGACTAGCCCAACAGATAACCAATCTATCTCTCTGTAGGACTAAGCTACTATAAAAGGAGGGTAGTTTACCTTACCTAACAATGACTTCACGGTTCAGCTAACAAGCAAGCTAACCAAAGATATTACCATTAGCTACATACTCACTGGAATGTGCTGTAAATTGGCAATACATGTTTTGACGTAGCTAGGACATAAAATATTGTTAAAATTGTTAGAAAATCTGATTTCAGGTAGCTTGGACACAAAATATTGTTGAAATTGTTAGAACATCTGTTTTGCGGTAGCATGGACACAAACTATTGTTTAAATTGGCAATACATGTTTTGAGGTAATGTACAATTTTACATTTTTTAAATATTTCAAACTGAATCATAGTTTAGGTTATTTATGGTCAATGATTATCAAGCCAATCATATGTTAACTTTTCAAATATACATCAAACTTTTTACATACACTAATCCTGTGCATCTCACAGAATAATATTACAGCCTAACCATAGTGCTATGTCATTCATTAAAAATACTGAACTTTATACTTACCCTGACATATCTTTATACTCCATCCTAGCAAAATATGAAGGATCAACTCCTATCCTTGGATTATCTGGTATTTCTATCAAAAAATTTAAACTGCAATATTAGTTGTTATTTAAAACACATTTATTTTGTCAGAATAAAATAAAAATTATGTAAATACTAGCTTCAGCAACAGTGCAAAGGAGGCTGCACAAGTTAATACTTTGTTCTTTGGTAGGACAAATAAATTCTCTATTAACCAACCTTATTGTTTTTAACATACAATTAACAATTTATTTGCTTTAACATTGCTACAATATGAAACCCTTATTGTTTTGTCATTGATCTAAAAAGAAAGACAGTATTGCTTGCAACACTTAAATTTGACCTACATGAACTACATTGCTTTGAATGTAAACCTAAATTATTCAATGAACCTAGAAATTCGGGTGACAGAGAAGCCCAACTCTGATCTACAAAAATGTACCAACAGTCGCAATCACTTGTCATCAGTTTCAAACTAGTTTTATGCACATCTTCTGAAAACACTTATTTACATTTATTCATACCGCCATCCAACTTTCAGGAGGAGTTGACCTTTACTGTGGTCAATGTTTTTCTTACCTTCGTCCCAATTTTCTGCACCCCTACTTTGTCTGTTCTGGTCATCATACTTGGGTAAATCAGTGCATCCTTTGAAATTCTTCCCATCCTCTTGATTCTTGGACTGTTCTAAAAATCACAAACACAAATAAAATGTAAGGGCTATTCCATTAAAATGTATGTTTAAAGGTAGAAAGGGAAGTTTTATTATTGAAAGTGTGTCACGTGTTTTTTTCTGTATGCATCTATTACCATTATCATGATTATGTAAAATGATCTAAAACAAATGTAGGGATATTTTGAAAGTCCCTTTCTACCCTCTCACCTACATTTTAATGGAATCGCCAGTGGCGGATCCAAAAGTTTTCCTAATAGGGGACCCGTTGACTGACCTAAGAGGGAGGCCCGCTCTAGTCATGCTTCAATGATTCCTTATATAACCAACTAAATTGTTCCTACAAAAGAAGGGACCACGCCCCCAGGGCCCCCTGGATCCACCTATGAAAGCCCTAAATAATCATCTGTAATCATGTGTCACTTCTCTTTCTTCTTCACATGTGGTATTCTAATTTTTAGCCACACCCCAAATAGTTAAAACTTTTATCAGATCATCAATAAAATCTTTAAAGTTCTCATTCTAGTCACTTATGTATCATGAAAAAATGCCTCAAATATTACACACATCTCAGATAACCAAATTGATTTTTATGGTTGCACATACCAGAAACATAATGGACATTGGCCATAAATGGAGCATAAATAGCTAAGCTGCACTAACCATGACTGAGTATTGGTTCCAACATGGCCTTGTCAGGACAGTTATCGATGTGGTACCTCAACTCAGGCTTAGGCATCTCGTGTCTAGCATTGAAAGGACATGTGGCGTATTCTCTTCCCGTGAAATTCTGAAATTAAAGATAAACAAAATTAATTCAAAGTTATTAATAAATGAGCATATTTAACTGCGGAATAAGTATATCATGTAAATTCACTGCTCAAAACATTGCGTGCTTTTACATGTATAATAATGTTAAAATAGTTTGATGTTCAATTGGTTTTGGTAAATATATAATTGCCATTACATACATTTTTCTCTGTACTCTCTTGAATCATGGAATACAACAATAACTATCTTTTGTTAAGGTAAATATATGGGCCAATTGACTTTTGAAAAAAACTGATAGTTACTTTAGCCATTAATATTAGCCTCAGTGAAAATCAGTTTTTTAAAAGTTTAATCAACCACAAAATCAGTAATTGTACATGTATATTATAATTATCATGACTATAAACAAGTCAGGAATATGACAGTTGCTTTACAATAGTTTTTTGTGTTTGAGCTTTTGATTTTGCCATTTCATTAGGGACTTTTTGAATTTCTAAGAAGTTCAGTATTTTTGTTATCTCACTTTTTATGCATTACTAGTTCAATTTGGTGAAGTGTAATTGGACAATTCTTGAACAGAGGGCAGCAGGCATTTTGACGTTGCCTGTTCTGCTTCTTACTTTTACATGTAATGCCAAAGACAACTGTCCATGATGTATTTTATAGAACTAATTTTGATGCATGATGCTTCATGCACAAGCAGAACAAAAGTGACCAAAAAACTGGGACAAGATACTGTTTGTTGTCTGACGATTAAATTTGATAGGCAATTTATTTAACTTTTTAATTATTTAAAAAGGATTGCCAACAGCAAGAGGCTACGTGTGGGTCTCCTCAACATAAATACATACAGATTCACAATTGACAACTGAAGGTCTTTTTTTAACATGTTTGACACAAGACAAGATAATAAAGATGTAAACAACACATCCATCCAACCACTCACTTATTCTTACTCTTACTCAGATACACACGACTTGTAATCATTTTGAACTCAGGTATATAAAATAATGAATAAGGAATGACGAAGAAAAAGCATTCAGTGAGTATTACATGGCAATATATAGTCCCCTACCGGTTACAAATATTCATTGTATTGAAACATGATTCGAACTTGATCTAAAACTTATCACGGTATAAACTACATATCAAATATCAAGTCAATATCCTCATGCATGACGAAAAAAAATGTTGAAAACTGATAATTTAAATGAATTTACTAGGACCATAACTCTGCATAATATCATAAGACTGAAACAAAATTCGAACTTGATCTGTAACTTGTCATGATAAAACCATATAACAATTTTGAAATCAATATCTTCATGCATGACGTAAAAGTGCGAAAAACTGATTTACTGGACTGATGGATGGACAGACAGACGAGGTGCAAACCTAAAGTCCCCTTTGACTGTGTCGGTAAGGGACTAATTATAAATAAATGGGAAATGTGTCCATATGACAGAGATAATGTCCCCGCTTGTATATAACGATATGAAGGGACATAACTCAAGAACGGTAAAAGTGAAGCTACCCAAAGTCGTGTTGGATCAGAGGTTCATTGGATGAGGCAAACTTTAGTTAGAGAACGGAAACGATAAATTCAGCATAACTCTAGAACGGTATCAGTGATGCAACCCAAATTTGATTTTTTTCTGTGTTTTGTAGTTATTAGCATTGTGCACATGACTTTGTTATTGGTAAAATTTGTCAAAATATCAAACGAAAACTTGAATACTACTAACAACAACAATGGTTGACCTACACAAACAACTTTGAAATACAGAAAAAACAACCTAGCTCACTACTGTTTCATTTTAACACATTTAGCGGTGACGTCCATTATAATCCTTGACAAAAAAGGCACCCATGCACTAGCTGCAACAGACCAGTACGGTCAAATCAGAAGGCATTACAATGTGATTTTTGCAATTAGTGGACTCATTTGAAATGCACAATACTGTCACCATCAGAGTATAACATCTTATCTGCATGTGATGATTGGTTTTATTGTAACTACTGCACAGAGCGACTCCCGAATTTTAGTGATTCCTTTTTCCAAATTGACGAAAGTTAACATGAAGGGTCATTAAATAGGACGTTGTTTTTCTTGATATACAAAATCTGTTTTTCTAGATTTTTTCGAAATTTTTTAAAAACATTGTTAAATAATTTTTAAGCAAATCTCGATATTCCACTTTGACAATTTGCTGAAAGTGTAATCTAAACAATAAAAATAAATGTGAATCTCGTCGTTAAATTTCGACAAACGTACTACAATAATGCCATTGAAATGTTAACCGTGAAACTCGTGCTTAAAATTTCCCGCGGAAATGTGTGTACTCGCTGTTTACGTAAGTAACGTGTCGGAAGTAAGTGTATTTGACACTATTTTTCTCTGTTTGATTATCATTAAATTTAATCCAATTTTGATGAACAAAGTACTTTTTATAATAAAAAAAATAAGAAAACAAATATTAGTTTGACATGTTTCTGTATTCTGTTTATTCAAATACAAAGCCTTATTCTTAAACCTATTTACTTGTAATCGATAATGTTTAACTGGTTCTTTGTCTAGTACTTTTTAACAGGTAAACACTTAAAGGTATACTTATATCAGAAACCAATCTAACTGATCCGAATCAATGATGCGCTTTGTAGATAAGGTAACTTTACAGGACAGTTCGTCACCTAGAAAGATTTATATCCATGTTTAATAGACAGTGTGTCACAGTACGAGACATATTTAGTAGGCATGACTGATAGACAGTTTGACAAGGCAGGTGACATAACGGGACCAAGACAAAACAAAACCTCATTTTCCTACCTTAGTATGTTCCTTATAACATTTTAATCATAAATACCGTAATTTTTATCAATAATGTTTTTTTTGTTTACCATAAAATTCACAAAATCATATTTGATCATAAAGTAGAAAAAAACAATACTTCCAACATTGTGAACTGTAGTTAAGTTCTGTGTCATTTGGCAGAGAGTTGTCTCATTGACAATCAGTCCTTATGATGGCTTATCTTCTTCTTTTAGGGGAAAAGCGGCTTCAATGCGTCAATCCCCTATGGGGTTGACCAGAGTGACATTCCTCACATCATTCATTTTGTTTCTATAGTGTGGTAGACCGAATTCTTCTGTCCCTATTATGCATATATTTCCTAATTTACATTTGCTTTTTATTGAGTTTGCTATTTTCTAATTTTTTTTTTATTGTGCATCTAAATTGCAAAATCAATAAAAAGCAAATGTAAACTAGGAAATATATGCATTATAGGAACAGCAGAATTCGGTCTAAAAGTGTGGAAAACCCCCCAACAAATCTTACTGAGATTGATGAGATGGGCAGACACAAATGCATAGATTGATACTTTTATACACATTTCCCTTCTGTTTCTATCGATGTTATTGTAAATTAGGCTCTCCTTTACATTATTTACGTTTCGAGATATTCGAAAATGTATTTGCTAAATTTAAACATAATTATGTTGGCTGTAAATGATTGAAACATCAACATGCATTACTTTAATTTGTAGGTCAACATTTTGTATTCATTATTCTCTGTAACCGTCAACCAAAGTTGGGCACGGGTGGTCACCGATTTTGTTGAAACTTTCTGACAACAAACATTTGTATAAAATATGAAAAAAAGTCTGTACATGCCACCCTGAATTATGTATGGTTACCATGGCAACGGGCTTTAAAATGTTGAAAATAGCTGATTTTTGCTATTCTCGACTTACAGTGACTTATATACAGCATAATATGTTTGATGAAGTTTATATTATATCAGTTACTTTTAAATACTTGTCCAGGGAAATTTTTTCACTTTTTCTGATATTAAACTCAATTTGACATTTTTAATTTAGGTTATTAGTATGAATTTTGGCATATTCTTATGCAATTATAAACAAATTTTCCTCCTAATTTATGAAAAAACGCATCCATTCCTGAAAAAACTAAAAAATAGCTTTTATTCCAAAAGATTTATATTTCTCATTTCTGCAAAAACATTTTTGGGGCTCATTAGATTTTTTTTTATAAAAATTGGACAAAAATGCCAAAAATTGCCTGAAATCTACAAGAGTTATTTCCCTTTTTAAAACTCACCAAGTTTAAAAATAGAAAAAGTAATTTGTTTATCTACAGAAAAATGGAGACAGACGTCTGCAACATGTTTTGCTTGTTTAAATCAATATATTTTACACTTTACATCTAATATAAATATATCTGTATACATTCCTCATAATGACTGGTCAGTTTCATAACAATGATAAGCATTTACTATGACAATGTATGTATGAGGACATAAAAGTCATAACAAACTTGAGAAAACATGTGAAAATCGTGATGAAGACCATGATGAACAGGATGCTGTTTGTACAGAATGTGATTTGCTCCCGCCACCTTCATGAAATTTACAAATATGTTCAAGCCATTGTTCAATGTACTTGGACACAATGAAAAAAGAAAAAAGGGGGAAACTAATGTGAAGTTCCGTTGTGATCAACACCTGTGACATGAACAGTCTGCTGCTAAAAAATGACTGTCACTGTCTAATGTGGAAATTATAAATACACTTCATGGATAATTCTTTCAACTTGAAACAGGTACATGTAAGCATATTTTTAACTAAATTATAAATTTCTATTGTTTGCAAAGACATGTGTTCCTTTAGGAATAAGGGGGCTGTCCCATTTCTTTGCATGTTATTGAAATATGAAGATAGATAAATAGCTTTCTTTGTTCAAATTGTATAGGCCTTGCTCGTGATCTAGGAAAGTTGCAAAAAGCTTGTTTTAATACCAGGTGGAAATGATGACCAACTTTTTCAGTGACTTTTAATCTATTTCCATGACCAAAATTATTTTATTCAAAGTGTATGTTTGCTTTGTATACAGTTCCAGGGAAGAACATTTTATCTAATATCTAACAGCCACAATTTAAAATTCTATAAGGATCTTTATGAGTGGGGTTTAAGTCACTTTCTTTAAGAAGGCAAATGTGAAAAAAATGTCTACATATGGAGCACATTTATACATGCACATGTTTGTATAAAAAAAGAAAATGAGGATTATTGCCAATGAGACAACTGTCCACAAGAGACCAAAATGACACAAATAGGTTATGCTCCATTTTTGCACATTTGAATTAAGATGCTGTGCTGACCTGGTCAAGTTGTAACCACATACATTTTAGTGGCATGCTAAATTAAGTATATACTTTTGGAATAAATCATAATTAAACAATAATTATAAAACATATATGACCATAAAAATGTTTATGTAAAACAGTTTTCAAAATGATACGTTTATACTTCCAGGTACATGTATTTGCAGAGACTGTAGTCTAGACATGGTTGTCAAATGTTACTAGATTGCCAAAGCAAAGCAGTGCAACATTAAAAATATGAATGTAAATAAGGTTTGTATTAAATACAGTGATATAGGGTAATTATTTTACATTTGATGCATGTATGTTTATTTCCTTAAAAAAAATTTCTATTGAAGACATACAAATGATTGATTGATTTTTGGTTGCTTAACGTCCAGTGGCAAATATTTCATGCATATTCAGGACGAGAACAACTTTACAATAAATACAATAGGTAGGTTGATATGATAGAGGTCATCTGGGATGATGTTCGAAAAAATTTGGACTGCCACTGGGAAATTAGGGTATCTTGGATAGGGACAGAAATTTTGCCTTACAACAGGCCACCTAGGGAACCCTCAAAAAAGTTGTTGCAAGGGTTCTTAACGTGCAAAGAGCGTGGCACTTTCTTTACACGAGGCATTGGATTTAATGTCCCCTTCTGACCGGACATGACAGCGAACTTGATACATCCCGCACAGCCAAACGGACGCCCCACTTCAGCAAGCGTTTTACTGCCGGTCGGGAGAAGACCAAGTGGCCATATTTCTATACCCCAGTCACCCTTGGGGGCTACATACAAATGACTTAATTATTAAGAATATTTTTTGAATTATTCATGAACCATCTCTGTTCATGAATAATTCATGAGCAGATTCTTATCATGAATGTAGTCAGTATTTTAAGACACAAAAAAGATTAAATAGACAAATACAAACTGTCAATAAAATTTATACATTTCATACTATGATTATAAAAGATGGTACAATTATTCTTCAACATATATAGTTAACAGTTATAACAACTGGACATTAGTAAAGTTCAATTTACTACAAGAACACATTAGAATGAACACAGTCTATCATGGGTGAAGCAATTGTTGACATCTAACCATGCAATTATGATGGAGAACTCCTATAAAACTTGTGAATTATGGATATTCAGGGTCTCTGAACCTATCCAATAAACTGAATACTTTAAACTTTGTGTAAGAGAAGGATGTATAGATCATAAGTAAACTACTCTTCATTTTTGTAATTATAATTGCTGTATCAGAAATTCCTACTAGAAATGCTGATCAACATATTGTTCTGCTTGAAATCCTTCCCAGTTATCTGGGCAAATCTTTTAACCAATAAATGCACCAGTTTCCCCTTGCAAAATCAAAAATCCCTCCACAAAGAATCAATAGTCCTTGATATTTTGTTAAAATAAACATATTCTGACAAATATAATTACTTTCAATTTAAATTAATACGTGTTGTTTTTATTAGAATTAGAAAAAGAATTAGTCTGAATAGTTTTATTTTCAATCACAACACCAACAAAGAGCAGAATAGTTAATACAAATTATGATATATATGTTAGCGGCATTAAGTGAAACTAAACATCATGAACTTTTGATTCTTGGTGCAGCGATTTTTGATTTTGCAGGGGAAACTGGTGCATTTATTGATAAAAAGATATGTCTAGGTAATTATGAAGAATTTCAAGCAGAACAATATATTATTCAGCATTTCTAGTTGAAAGTCCTGATAAAGCAATTATAATTACAGAAAGGAAGAGAAGTTTACTTATGATATGTAAATCCTTATCTAACACATAGTTTAAAGTATTCAGTTTATGGGATAGGTTCCTTGTCAGAGACCCATTAATATCCATAGTTCAAATGTTGTATCGGAGCTATCGATCATCATTACATGGTTAAATGTTTAAGTCAACAATTCTATTTATAGTTCACAGTTGTCTATTTAATCATTACTGTGTTTTAAAATACTGACTACACTATAATATTAATCTGCTAAGAGTTTTTGGATAATTCAAGAAATACTCTTAATATTGTCATGAACTTTGACTGAACAGTTCATGAACTACACGTGAACAAACATTGTTCTTGAAATGATTTACTGATGAATAGTAGTTCATGTGTACATGAATAATTCATACACTGGTATTGTTCATATATGGGGTATATATGGGGTAACACATGTAAAAAAGTACAAAAATGGCATTTTAGAGTAAAAAATATGTTTAAAGAACTTGATATGGAATATTTTTGCAATTGTGCTATTTTGAACAAAGATTTAGTTAAGAATATTGAACATATATGTTTTGAAAAATTTAAGGGAGAATGGTATGACAAGATTATGTCAGATGATAAAAATAAATTACGTACATATAGAATGTTTAAAAATGTATATGGCGTAGAAAATTATTTAATTTTTAATATACCAGGTAGATACAGGAGTGCTTTAGCAAAATTTAGATGCGGTGTAGCACCCATCAGAATTGAAACTGGTCGTTATGAGAATATTTATATTTAAAATAGATTATGATTTAACTGTACTGATGACGTTGAAGATGAAAAACATGTTTTGTTAAACTGTCCTGTATATTCAGAGATTCGTAATGTTAGTTTTAACCATGCTAGTATTGTTGATGAGAATTTTTTACATATGTCTGACAATTATATTTCTTTTTACAAATGAAAATATGGTATTTTATACTGCCAAAATCTGCCATGAAAATTTAATAAAGCGAAAATGTATTTTATATTCGTGATAGTTGACCTAAGTTGTATTTGTATAATAATTAAAAAATAAATGTTTTATAGTCTCTCATAACTCTTTATAGAGTGGCTCTTGTTGTTAATTTGTGTTTTAAAAAGCTGTATATTTTATATGTAACAAGTGGTGAGACTTTGATAAAGTATTTGTCTTGTCTTGTCTTGTCTTGTCTATACGAAATTCATGAAATATTCATGAAAAAATAAATGAACTGTAAATGAACAAGACGTTAACTACAAATGGACAAGCATGTTCATGAACTATTAGATAATGAATAGAAAAAGTTCATGACTATAAAATCATGAATTATTCATGAACTATAAAGTCATGAATTATTCATGAATAATAAAAGTTCGTGACTTTTTTTGTTCATGAACTTAGTTTATTTTGGCACCATCTGCTGGAATGAAATAAAAATGCAAAAAAATCCAGAAAAAATAATAATTTTCTGAAACATAAAGTGCATCTAAAATAAATGTAGCTAGTTTCTGCCACGCTTTTAAACTTTTGACTGTACTCGGTGCTTAATGTGTTGTGTAAATAAGGCACAATTAGCCAAACTGTTAATATGACGTACCTTAAGTAGAGTTTCCTGCAAAAATGGAAAATAAACCTTTATGAATAACAATACTACTCACCTTAAACTGGTTCATATAATTTGAGATAAATCTATTCAAAGACAAAACTAATAATGTCATTATTAACACCTTTACCAGGAAGGAAACGTTTACTAACCTAATGTTTTCAGTGCGCATCTACAGATATCTAAAAGTAATGCACATCAAGAAGTGCGATTAGGACACGTGGCAATCGGCAAACCTCCGCTCTCAATTTAATAGATGGAGAAACGGAATCGGCCAAGTTGTCATCAATGAACAGAATAGCTGCTGGAGTTATGAAATACCGAGAAGATTTATTAGCCTGCAACGGTCTTTAGTTCGTATTTGGATTCTATCTGAATAGGTATTTGAAACAAATACAAAAAATAGCCACGTTTGAAGACCGTACTTTGACCTATAATGGTAAAGTAAAAGGTATACATAAATGTAAAAAAGTAAAAAACTGACACGGAGGGAGCACTAAATCGCGACACATGTACATGTTATACGAAAACGAATATCAATACATATAGGTCACAGTATGTTTTGCTATTCAGTGTTCATCAATAAGATTTTTAAAATCTGACACACGAATATGTTCAGGTCTAATATTTTTTTAAGAAAAAAAGTATTCACCAGCAAGTTTCATGCAATCTGTATAATTAGTTGACAGATAATATTTCTAGTTCTACTCTTTTTATTCCACAGATCATTTCTAATTTTACGGACGATTTGTTGTTTAATGAACCATATTGATTTAAACGAATTCCTTCATAAGCTAGACATCTGGAAAATTACGATTTTCCGAAAGTTAAATAGTGTGGAGAAGGCTCACACTTGTCGTTATGTTGCTCAGCTTCAAAAGGCAGAGCACCTCATCCCTATTGAGTCTGTCTTAGTTTTCAATGAGTGACTGTTTCATAGACAGGTTAGATGGAATTCACTCAGCGCTTCAAATTGTTTAAATAATATGAAAATATTAAGTGCAAAGTATAGGTGATCTGAAACAACTACAGGTATCGTTTATTGAATACTGTAATAAAAATGACTAATCCAACTAACGTCCTTATCATATATATAGAAGTAACCATGGTAACAAGAAAAATCAATGCCACAAAAGCAGGTCAAATTTCAATAACTGTTCAATCATGCTGTTGATTACACATAAAGGTACTGTCTTTGTACATTTTGCAGACCAAAACACCACACAGTTCCCTAATCTGTTAAAAAGTTATCACATTTCCCCAGCTTTCCCAAAACCAGCCGATATCACCGTACTATAAATAAGTTTTGCACTTTGTGCAACACGTCTTCAAATGCAACCACAATACTTGAATATCTGGAAGCAACTATAGTTTAATACTGGCCTTTCGTAATAAGATGATTCAGAGTCATGCGAATTATTGATTTGTGATAAAGCGAAGCAGATGTGTAAACGACACCGCATCGCAAGCGGCTTGTTCTGCTATGAGAGAAATTCTGAAGACTACAAAGTCAATCATAAACAATAAAACCATATATTTTGGCTTGCAATGTGTTAGTTTGGGCGTTATTGATGAAGGTCAAGTCAGTCAAGCGCTTCAGAAACATGAGACGTATAAAGTAGGAATACGTAATGAATTCATAAAGTTTATCCTTCAATATAATTATTAATATAATTCAATATACCGATGTGTTTTCATTTTAACCAAGTTGATGTGTTATTTTCAGCCCTTTATAATCATGATAATACAAACCATATGACAAAAGACAAAATATATATATATATATAACGATCTTCCGAACAATTAATCTAAAGCATGTAAAGAGGGATGTGGTCAATATCAATTGGATAAAATTTGTTGAAATAGTTTGCAGCATTTTTGTGCAAACGTTATTTACTTTAACTTTATTGTTTATAAATGTTAAAATATTCAAAACACTTTGGACGTTCTACCAAATTATTTACCCGATGTCGGTAATGTAATTTAACTACCTTTATTTGATTATACAAAGGTTTTCATTTTCCTTCATTGAATATTTTACCTTTTTCACCTGTTATTTTTTAAATGTAAAAAAGCAGTAATATCATGATTATGTGACAACGAATTTTGTTTAAATTAATGGCGGTTCAACCAAGCTTGCAGTCATTGTTATTTAAATGTTATATTATATCGGTTACATCAATAATAGGAGTGTTAAACAGGTATACAATGGACGACCTACCCATAATTCAACAAAATCTATTTATTGATAAACTTCCGTGTATGATATCACAAATATCTTTTTTCGTTTAAAAATAACAATACTTTCATAATTGCTTATCAACATAAAAGCTAGAAAACATAAAAAAGGAAAGCAATCTAAACCATAGCAGATGGATAAATACATATAATCAGTCATATTTGTATTAACGGAAAGCGAAAATGGCCAGCACTATAGATGATCAATCTTTAATGTGCGTAAATATAGAAAGCTACAACTACTGCTGATTTTCGATTTGTGTTTACAGCATGTGTCCACAATGGAAAAGCATTTGCGCATAGAAAACAATTGGAAGCCTCTCCAAAGTGTATTGTGTCCTATCAGATATCAGTGAACAATTGTATGAAATATATGTGGTGAAACCAGCTCACTGCAATGAGTACTAGCACACCTGAGTCACGGGAATTATTACGCCTTTATAAATGTGTCGTCGAAACAGGTACAGGCGTTCTTACTGCTTTTGCTCAAAATAAATTTTTAGCAGCGTACAACGGAAATTTTAAACAATTTCTTGATGACAAAAAACATGAACTATTTCATCTACGGCAATCTAAGAAGTTATTATGTTGTGAATGTCCACCAGCAGGTTACAATTTCACACGAATGAGTCACATGGACAACTGGATATTCAAAAAGCTTTATACTGATAATGGTCCTGAAAATAGGTCACACATTATCCGTAATGGCAGAGATGTTGTACAAGTCTGTCTTCACAAATATGTCACACACAATATTGCGATTCACGAACTTGATATTAGTGCAATATCGTTTCTCCTTCGAAATTTAATAATATTGTCCGCAAACGAGAACACTACATTGGATATAATTACCACTACAAGAAGTAAGATTTGCCATGCTTATTCAAGTAAGTGTTATCCTATGATCTTATTGAATTCAACGTGGACTGAATTAGAAAACGCCTTAGTCGATCTAGCAGATCCTTCTTACAAGGTAATCATCCGACAACAAATCAAATACTTGCGCAAAACTGATTTAGAGAAGGAAGAAATAACAGAATTACTTAGTAACGTTGAGGAGGTAAGAATATTTAAGATGATTTTATAACTACTAATTCTTTTCTACCTCAGGAAAATAGTTGTATTTGGCAAAACTTTTAATAATTTTGGTCTCAATGCTCTTCGACTTCGTACATTTGTCTTTTTTTCTTTTTCTTTTTTATCTTTGATCTTTTTTGGATTCGAGCGTCACAGATGAATATTTTGTAAACGGAACGCGCGTCTGGCGTAAATACAAAATTTAATCCTGGTATCTATGATGAGTTTATTTGCAAAAAAATAATTCTACTTCATTGAATCTTTATTCTGGTTAACTTCTATTTAACCCATCAGCTTGAGATGGATTATGCCTGATTTATGTGTGTTAGGCTATTAAAAGAAAAGAATGTCATCATTGAAAGTGAAACAAAGGATAATCATTTAAAATAGAAAAATAACTTATTTTTCAAACATACATGGACAAATCCATTTACACAAGGTGTATGTATCTATTTATATTCATGTTTATGTTTATTTTGGTCTATAAGACCGTCGGTTATTTTCGTGTTCATCTTGAAAGTTAATAAGATGGCGTATATACTACAATACACAAGAAAGCTAAATACTTTCTCGTCCATGTCCTTTAAATTGTTTATTTTAGACTTTTTATAATTTGGATAATTATTTTACATTGTTATAAATCCAATATGACAATTTGAGGTAAATCGCTGAACATGAATTTAATAGGTAGTGCCTATTTAAGGTTAGGAATGACTTAATTATTTCTTATTCACATTTTCTGTGAATTTAATCGGAATGATGTTAACAAATGCAAGGCAAACACTCGACATGGTTCCTTCCTGCACATTATCATTTATTATGATACTTAGATATTAGAGCATAGCCGTATTTTTCATGTAGTGAATTTCTCATTATATAAATAAACAATAGGCTTTATCAATGTGGCAATTGGTATGATATTGTGGCTTTTGTATTACATGTACTTATTGATGAGGCCAATGATAGCTGGCAACAATCGTGCATAAACGAGTTTCCTCTTAGGCAATATATATTAAAATAGTCCCATTTTACCTTGAAATTCGCATTTTTAAAGCTTATTTTTTAAAACCAACAAAAAAGTAACAAACCGTATGAAGCTTATCATCTCTGTTATCGTATCTGTTAGCTTAAGATAGATAAAATATGACTCTAACCGGTGTAGGTTTACAAGGCTAGATCAACGTTTAGCGGATTTTATTTTAGTAATTTAGAAAAGAATATTTATTATAGGTTCCATATCGAGTTAGAATATGATATTGATAGATGTCACCTCGAGTTATTTAATTTTATTATATTGATAATGGGGCCTTGGAAGGAGGAATTTACCAAAAAAATAGGTCTTGCTGGCTAAAAGTTTTATCAAATGTTTTATTCATGTTAGCTCTGGATCAAGTGGCCAACTTTCAGTAGCAGTGTTGATTCGGTACTGTCACTATTCACGTTATTAAACAATCAATAATCAAGATATACAATCAAATGATATTAGACTATGTTTTCTACGTCTCGTGCTTCAATGCAACGATGCTCATATGCATTGTTCGCAGTTCAGTTTACTTTAGCTTTGTGTTGTCTAAAAAAAGTTTGTTTTGAAAACAGGTATTAAAAGAAGTGAAATCCAGCTCTAATAACAATGTAGCATATCTCAATGGTATGGAAACAAGACTGATCAATAAATCAATCAAAAATACAGATGCTATCAACCAACATGTAACTGAAGAAGTACACTATTGTTTCGCACAAGCGCAACAAGCGCTCTCAGAAAAGATACAAAATACGGAAGAAAACTTACAGAAAGAGTTGAAAGAAGTGGAAAAATCTCAGGAAAACAGTTATCAAAAGATTGGAACCGAACTGAACAAGACAAGATCAGGTATCAAGGAGGTACAGGAAAACCAAGAGAAAACACAAGGCAAGGATTTTTATGGGTTTTTTTCCTATTAAGTTTGGAAAGCTATGATGTTCCAAAAAAATCATATAGTCTATACAGGACCATTTTACATGCAACAACTGTTTAATTATTGATTTTTTTCACTGATTTTTTGGAAGTACATGTTGTTATTTTTGTTGTATATTGTTTTCTCTAATTTTTGGCTTTACCATGTTTACTCAGTAGTGCAAGCAGTAGAAGCAATTGCAAGACAATAAAACTTTTGGTGCATGATTGTCTCTCATTTTGGAAAACCCATTGCTGGCCTTCGTTTGTTTTCTGATCTTTGGTCGGATTGTTGTCTCTTTTACACATCCCTTATTTTAATTCCCCAATTTATCAAATGCTACGAATGCTTATCTGAGATAACAATCACTGAACCCCACATGCTATGAATGTTGATCCCTATGATGTCTCTTTAACCAAACGTGCTAAGGACATTTTTACCACATGGTAGATTGTGGTTTGTCATTATGTCTTCTAATCTTTTAATTACCAAACGTGACTTATTCCCGATTGTGACCGTTTTGCTGAATGTGAATTCGCATTACTATAAGACGTGTTTCTGTACTTGTTTATCCCAAATTCATGTATTTAGTTTACATGTTTAATGTTCATGATGTTATATTTGTAATTCTCATCAGATTTTGTCAAATGTGTTGACGTCTTCTTATTATATATTTAGGTATGACGTATAGAAAAATTAATCACCTCCTCTTTATTAATTATATTAAATTTTGTACGATTATTTACGTTTGAAGTTGGATTCATAACAAACTGGACATATATATATATATATATTACAGTTAATTGCTATTAATAAGTATTGCAATATGCATTTTGTTTAAATGAATTATCAGTATTTTGTTCTAAATCAATCCTAATTCTATCTCATTTTTGAATGATAGTTTTTCATATGTGACGTCATGCTGTTTCTAAATTTCATAAATTCAAATGTGGCATAACGTTTCTGCCTTTTCACCATCGTATGTGACGTCACAATTTTTTTAATTACGTTGACGCCTGGACTGATTCGGATGTGTGTCTATTTTGTGATAAACTTGGGTTTAGTTTTCTGTAATTAGTTAATATTTCAGTTTCATTATGTATATCTCTTTCATATTCATTTGTTAAAATTTACTGTTTGCAATAGCATTAAGTATTCTATATAATAAGGATGTTCTTATCCCGTGCATAAAAACAATGCCGTATTTGTCAAAACCTTTTCAACTTTTGATCTTCAGTGTTGTACAACTTTGTACCTTTTTCACGTTCGATCTTTTATATCTAGGCGTTATGTATTCAGGTTTAGTTTTCTGTAATTAGTTAATACTTTAGTTTCTTTGTGTATATCTCTTTCATATTCATTTGATAAAATTTACTGTTTGCAATAGCATGAATTGTTCTATATAATAAGAATGTTCTTATCCCGGGCATAAACACAATGCCGTATTTTGCGAAACCTTTTCAACTTTTGATCTTCAGTGCTGTACAACTTTGTACTTTTTTCACTTTCGATCTTTTATATCTGGGCGTCACTGGTGAGTCTTGTGTGGACAAGGCGCGTTTTTGGCGTATTGAATTTTAAACCTGATGCTTTTTGTTATCTATTAATCATGTTTTTCTGTGTCTAATATGTTCTCCTATTTATTTGTATTGTAGTCCTGTAATATTATGTTGTCATTTCAATGTTATATTTAACTTTGCCATTAAAGTGCGAGGTTTGGCATGCCTTAAAACCAGGTTCAACCCACCACTTGTATTCCCCTTTAAAAGTGTCCTGTACCAAGTCAGGAAGATGGTCATTGTTATAATATTGTTCGTTTCTCTTTGTGTTGCATTTTAACGTTGAGTCGTTTGTGTGTTCTCTTATTTTTGAGATATTGAGATAAGACGTGGCACGGTACTTGTCTATCCCAAATTCATGTATTTGGTTTTCATGTTACATTTGTTATTCTCGTGGTGTTTTGTCTGATGATTGGTCTGTTTCTGTGTGTGTTGCGTTTCGGTGTTGTGTCGTTGTTCTCCTCTTATATTTAATGCGTTTCGCTCGGTTTTGGTTTGTTACCCCGATTTGTTTTTTGTCCATGGATTTATGAGTTTTGAACAGCGGTATACTACTGTTGCCTTTATTTAATCATATGCATTTGTTGAATTTGAAGTCTATTTCAGTTACGCTGGTAGAAATGTCACGGACAATCAAGAAATTAGAGATGCATGTAAAGTATGACAGACCTAACGTACTTGTTCCAGAGGAAGCATGTTCAGGTATGATATCTTTAATGCAAGTAACTCATAAAATATATTATATTTTTGATATCCAGCATGTTGTGCATTTTTAAAAAGGAAGACAATAAAAAAATATTATAATTTTTACAAATAGCAACAACATATACAAAAATGAATGATACTGTAATTGTGTATATGCTAATTGTATAAAAGATAATTACCCTTTTAATTTTAGATGCAATGGAACGTCCTGTCCTGTGGCAAATAGCAACTCCTGAGCACTGGAACCTCGAAGATGTAGAAGCAACTCTACGAAGTCCATCACAGAAAGATGAATCGTTCAAGATTAAGTTTGTGAAGAAAGGCTCCTTGATTATGTTGACAACAATAGCCTCAAGAGTACTTGGTGATTCTAAAGAATTCGAAACTGCTGTCATGTCATTCCTTACAAAAATGATTGAAGACTGTGGTATCAACACAGAAATACCTGGCCGAGTTGACGTTAGGCTTCATATATTGAATGCTAATGAAGGTTTGTGAACTTATTCACTTATGTACTCACACCCTGATGGTTGCATTACTTAGCCCTCAAACAAATGCATGCAAAATGTTATGAAGATTCAAAACAATTCTGCACTGTCTTCGTATTCACATATTACATTGGACGTATGGAAATATCTGTATGGCTTTAGTTGTTCATTTTCTTATCGTAGAATGCTATGGATTCTGTAACGTGTAGAGAGAGCGAACCATTTTTTTTTCTATACGAAGCATTGGATTTGACATCTCAATTTCGATTGAAAGTGCTTTCGTATCCATACACCCCACACTACCAAAAGGAAGCCCACATTAGCCATGGGTTAACTGGCGGAACTTGAGAAGACATGTACCATCTTTATGATCAAACCAAGCCTTAAATATTGAGTTGGACTAGACCGTTTTAGTTTCAAACAATATCGATTTTTTTGTTGTTTCTTAGCATTCTAGTGCAGCTATGGATTCAGATTGTTTTTAGTCTACATTTTCTGCTTTTTATGTCAACCGACATGAGACAAAAATCACAATTGAGAAATAATTCTGGGGGGCTTGAATATATCATGATTTTACCACGGGTTGACCCTTGATAACAAATATTTAACCCTGAGCGATAGCAAAATTGTGCTAATTTTCAACGTAGAATATCATAATTATAAGTCAAACGTTATATCATAGGTAAGAGTTTGCCACGATAAATAAAGATTACTCAGTCTCAATCTTTTTTCTTGTAGTGTCTATAAGTTGTGAACTTCCTTTAGAAGTACGGCATGAACAGACTGCAGGTATATGCTTAACACTTATTTCAATCTGACAACAACATTAAAGTCGTAGACTTGTTTGGTTATTGTTGTATGAAATCCAGGTCAGCAATGCAACTTTTATTTTGTACTTATAAAATCTTATCATTTAGGATTGGGATAAAATATGAAGAACATTTACTTTTTCAACATATGACTTTACTTCTCTGTCTTTATTATCGTCATATTATGAGTAAGAGAGTAACAGGGTAAATAGGTAAGTGAGGTAGGATGGACAAGTTGATTGGCTAATGAAAAATACGATCAGAAAAACCACTCGTTTATCAATAAAGAATTTAACCAATTAAATTCACCAAAAATCGGTTAAAAAAATATATTTTCGGAAACATAAATTGAAAATCAATACGTTAAAATGTAAAATCCCAAAATCTTAACTCATAAAAAAACCCAAAAAAAACGAAAAGTCCTCAAACAAATGGAAAAATCAAAAGCTTATCATAGGATACAGTTTCCAGTGTACTCCTATAAAATAAATGGTTCTTTTTCTACAAATCGTTTGATATCGCAACTCGGCTTATGAAATGTTGGTGCTCCTGTTATTTTGTATGATATATATATATATATATATACAACTCGTCTAAACATCAACCCAACAATATTAGATCTGTAAATTTGCTTTCGCAAATTTTTGGTTCTTCCCTCGCCGGGATTCGAACCCATGCTACTGTGATATCGTGACACCAAATCGCCTGCAATGCAGCCGTCCCGCTAGACCACACGACCACCTGGGATCTCAAAAAAAAGAGCTTTTGGTGGCCATATGTTACCTTACCACGTCAGTTTTAATCTAGCGGCGTACTACAGTACATGATATATAAGGCATGATGATGTTATTGTTACAGATCAGCTAAGTTATCTATAGTAAAGGATCCTACAAATTAATGTAAGATACAGTCACAGAAAATAATTATATTCATAAGTACGTCTGAGTCAGTGACAACCCTACAACAGATGTATCCATCGGATCGCCATCAATGATGGTGATACATGGCTGTGTACATAACGTATATACAACTCGTCTAAACATCAACCCAACAATGTTAGATCTGTAAATTTGCTTTCGCAAATTTTTGGTTCTTCCCTCGCCGGGATTCGAACCCATGCTACTGTGATATCGTGACACCAAATCGCCTGCACTGCAGCCGTCCCGCTAGACCACACGACCACCTGGGCTCTCAAAAAAAGAGCTTTCGGTGGCCATATGTTACCTTTCCACGTCAGTTTTAATCTAGCGGCGTACTACAGTACATGATATATAAGGCATGAAGATGTTATTGTTATAGATCAGCTAAGTTATCTATAGTAAAGGATCCTACAAATTAATGTAAGATACAGTCACAGAAAATAATTATGGTTCTTCCCTCGCCGGGATTCGAACCCATGCTACTGTGATATCGTGACACCAAATCGCCTGCACTGCAGCCGTCCCGCTAGACCAAACGACCACCTGGGCTCACAAAAAAAGAGCTTCCGGTGGCCATATGTTACCTTTCCACGTCAGTTTTAATCTAGCGGCGTACTACAGTACATGATATATAAGGCATGAAGATGTTATTGTTACAGATCAGCTAAGTTATCTATAGTAAAGGATCCTACAAATTAATGTAAGATACAGTCACAGAAAATAATTATATTCATAAGTACGTCTGAGTCAGTGACAACCCTACAACAGATGTATCCATCGGATCGCCATCAATGATGGTGATACATGGCTGTGTACATAACGTATATACAACTCGTCTAAACATCAACCCAACAATGTTAGATCTGTAAATTTGCTTTCGCAAATTTTTGGTTCTTCCCTCGCCGGGATTCGAACCCATGCTACTGTGATATCGTGACACCAAATCGCCTGCACTGCAGCCGTCCCGCTATACCACACGACCACCTGGGCTCTCAAAAAAAGAGCTTTTGGTGGCCATATGTTACCTTTCCACGTCAGTTTTAATCTAGCGGCGTACTACAGTACATGATATATAAGGCATGAAGATGTTATTGTTACAGATCAGCTAAATTATCTATAGTAAAGGATCCTACAAATTAATGTAAGATACAGTCACAGAAAATAATTATATTCATAAGTACGTCTGAGTCAGTGACAACCATACAACAGATGTATCCATCGGATCGCCATCAATGATGGTGATACATGGCTGTGTACATAATGTATATACAACTCGTCTAAACATCAACCCAACAATGTTAGATCTGTAAATTTGCTTTCGCAAATTTTTGGTTCTTCCCTCGCCGGGATTCGAACCCATGCTACTGTGATATCGTGATACCAAATCGCCTGCACTGCAGCCGTCCCGCTAGACCACACGACCACCTGGGCTCTCGAAAAAAGAGCTTTCGGTGGCCATATGTTACCTTTCCACGTTAGTTTTAATCTAGCGGCGTACTACAGTACATGATATATAAGGCATGAAGATATATATTTATATATATAAAATGACTGAATAAATAGTCAACGATAAATCTTACTGGGCGATGGATCATATAAACATGATGAAGTACACTACATAATATAATATATAACAAGTCTTAAAGAATACAACATCACCAAAAACACAATAAAACGAACAATATGTTAGATATTTCGGATAACAGATATCCTTCTTCGGTAATTGCACGATGAAAAATGAATCATGTCAATTCAAATTACGACTCTATCAAAATCTTGATTTATACAATTTAAGCGAATGCTGGAACAATTTTAAAATTTTCAAACACACCGCAAGACTACAAAAATATGCCAAAAATAAAAAAAGTTATTTACGATGTGAACTGGCACAAATTCCGAAAGGTGTTGACAGTTTAGATGTTAAACAACTGCGTGGAAATACAGTCCCAATAAACAGTCCTGACCGATCTAAACTGGTATGATATTTAAAATATGACAACGGTAGGGCAGTTGCATCATCCCAAAAATATAGTAATTTGATGATAAGAAAATTGAGTAATAAATGTTTACTAAGGTTAAGTAATAGAACGTGGCTGCGTACTTACACACCCTTGCCAACTGTAATCAAAACTAATATTATTCAAAAATTCCTGAAAAATGTAAGGGTCCAGTACGGAAGCCGTAGTTACTGGCCACAAGTGATGGCAGGAAATTAGTGATGGTAGAATAAATGAGTGACTCTTCTATGTTTTTTCATTAATGCCCTCTGGGGAAACTGTCCTCAGCTTTCTTATCCAAAAACTTTCCCGAGCAAGTCTGTCGGCCTTTGACCAATCCTCGTTGTGATCTATGATAGTGATGGTAAGTTTTTAAAGATCAGCTTGGGCGTGCCCATGTGATCTTAAATGACGACTTACGGGAAGGTCGGGCTTGCATGTGTAGTCGCTACGATGACCATTCATGCGTTTGTAAATGGCTGTTCTGTCTCGCCAACAAACTGCATGCCACATCGACACTGAAGAATGTACACAACATTCTGGGTTTTGCAAGTTACATTACAAAATATTGTGTACACAGACCCAGTGGAGTGGCAAGTAAATGTTTGAGTATTCACTATTTGTTGGCAAGTCAGACATCGTTTGTTACCACACGACTTGCACCATCCTGTAGTTGAACAGCTTTTATTAGAGGAGACAGCAGCTTTTACAAATAAGTCTTTTAGACTTGCTGGTCTCCGAAAAGCTCAGACAGGAGGATCGGGAAAGATTTTGGATAATTTTGGGTGATTGGCAATACTTTGCCAATTGGCACGGATCAAACAAGAAAGGTTTGAAAAGGCGGGATTGTATGTTAACACAAATGGAACTTTTTTGCTGCGCCTCTTCTTTTTGTACTGTAACAGGTCTTTGCGGCTGTTATTGTTAGCACGCGCAAACCCCTTATCTATGTCCCATTTCTTATAACCTCGTTTGATTAGAAATCCGCGAAGTTCCTGTAACCGCTGAGTGACAGCCTCCTCAGAGGAGCAAATCCGCCTTACTCTGAGAGCTTGACTGTACGGGATACTTTTTGTACAGTGTTTATGTCGACAGCTTTGGGGAGAAAGGTACTGATGTTTATCTGTAGGTTTACAGTAGAGGTTTGTTGATATGACACCGTCCTTTATAGATGTAGTTGTGTCCAAGAAAGATATCTTAGAGTCGGATATTTCATATGTAAATTTAATTGACTGGTGGGCGTTGTTTGCATGTCTGATAAAAGCATCCAATTTTTTTTGGGATTCGATCCATTTCATGTCAACATCATCGATGAAACGGAACCAAGACAGAGGTTTGGATAAAGATGATGAAATAATATGTTTCTCTAATTTGCCCATGAAAATATTGGCGTAAGACGGTGCCATTTTCGTCCCCATCGCTGTCCCGTTTATTTGAAGGTAATTATCACCATTAAAAGTAAAATTGTTGCATTTAAGGACCAGAGTAAGCAGGTGGACTAAACATTCGGTTGGTGGTTCTAAAGTGTTGCGAGAGTCCCATATTCCATACACGATTGTATTCCGTCATCATGAGGTATGTTGGTATACAAGGAGGTGACATCTAAAGTGACAAGGAGGGTTTCCGGAGGAAGAGGGTTCATGGATTCAATTTTGCGAAGATAATCTGTAGTGTCTTGAATGTGAGAAAGAAGATTTTCTACATGACATCTTAAATGAAAGTCTACAAATTCCGAGATTTTTTCAGTCGGGTGGCCGTTAGCGGATACAATGGGTCTACCAGGATTGTTAACCTTGTGTATTTTAGGAAGAAGATACAATCGACCAGGCTTGGCGTTCTCTGGTTTTAAATATTTAACTGTATCCTCATCTATGTGACCGTCGTTGTGCATGGTTTGTAACGCAGTGATAATTTTGGAACTAAACTCGGAAGTAGGGTCATAGTCAAGTTTCTACTAAAATCTCTCATCAGAGAGCTGACGCTCTGCTTCCGCGATGTAGTTGGCTCTGTCCATTATCACAACGGCACTTCCCTTGTCTGCTGGTGTTAAAACAATATCATGTCGGTTTCTCAGCGATTGTATGTTTTTTTTCTCGTCAGGAGTGGTGTTATAAAACGACGAGTATTTGTTGCTGTCGAGATGTACAACATCCGATTTGATTTGGTCAATAACATCTTCCAGTGTAGCAGATTTGCTAGGCTTTGGAATCCATGAACTCCTCTTCTTAAAATGCGGAATTATGATTTCGTCCTCCGAGTTGGACGTGGCTGTGTTTCCCTTATTATCCTCCTCTCTTTCCTTGTTACCAAAGTATTCTTTAATTCTGAGGTTTCTGGCAAAGTTATTGAGGTCATCCTCCAGTTTCATATTATCTATGTTACTTGGAGTAGGGCAAACATTCAAACCCTTAGATAAGACTTTGGTTTTATCCTCAGTTAAAGAGACTGTTGACAAATTGACAACTGTGTTGTTGGGATTGGCCGTAATATGATTTTTTTCTTCGAAATCTACGGTTGCGAGGCTTTTTACTAGACTTTTTTGAAGGACTGTTTAAAGGGTGGGTAACTTTCACGCCGTCACGTTTAAATTTGTTTATCTGCTTGACATGAAGCTTATGTGACTCAATACGTTTGATATCACTAAGGCGTACTTGAATTTCGTCAAGTTCAAGACCAGATAATTGGTGACGAGATCGGCAGTGCAAGTTATCACTAAGTTTGTATTGATTATTAACTTGATGAATTGCTTCTTGACGTAAAAGATTCATCAGGCTAAAAGAACTATTGTATAGAATAGTGTTCCTTCTATGTAAAAATCTGTTTGACTTATCGCCTGTTGTAAGTGGCGAAGCTTTTAAAACTAACCCTTTTGGAATAATTCCTTGGTCAATGTACGTTTCTAAATTTGAAAATATGATGTTCTGTTTTGATAATTTTGATAGTAAAAGATCTTAATTTCTTAAAATAAAATTGCAAATGCATGATGGAATAAGCAGTAGGAATATTGGATCGAGTGAGCACACTCAATGCAAACTACAAAAAGGTAAAAATATTAAATGACTGAATAAATAGTCAACGATAAATCTTACGGGGCGATGGATCATATAAACATGATGCAGTACACTACATAATATAATATATAACAAGTCTAAAAGAATACAACATCACCAAAAACACAATAAAACGAACAATATGTTAGATATTTCGGATAACAGATATCCTTCTTCGGTAATTGCACGATGAAAAATGAATCATGTCAATTCAAATTAAGACTCTATCAAAATCTTGATTTATACAATTTAAGCGAACGCTGGAACAATTTTAAAATTTTCAAACACACCGCAAAGACTACAAAAAATGGCCAAAAATAAAAAACGTTATTTACGATGTGAACTGGCACAACTCTAAATTCCCGTTGTATTTCCACGCAGTTGTTTAACATCTAAACTGTCAACACCTTTGGGAATTTAGAGTTGTGCCAGTTCACATCGTAAATAACTTTTTTTATTTTTGGCATATTTTTGTAGTCTTTGCGGTGTGTTTGAAAATTTTAAAATTGTTCCAGCATTCGCTTAAATTGTATAAATCAAGATTTTGATAGAGCCTTAATTTGAATTGACATGATTCATTTTTCATCGTGCAATTACCGAAGAAGGATATCTGTTATCCGAAATATCTAACATATTGTTCGTTTTATTGTGTTTTTGGTGATGTTGTATTCTTTTAGACTTGTTATATATTATATTATGTAGTGTACTGCATCATGTTAATATGATCCATCGCCCCGTAAGATTTATCGTTGACTATTTATTCAGTCATTTAATATTTTTACCTTTTTGTAGTTTGCATTGAGTGTGCTCACTCGATCCGATATTCTTACTGCTTATTCCATCATGCATTTGCAATTTTATTTTAAGAAATTAAGATCTTTTACTATCCAAATTATCAAAACAGAACATCATATTTCAAATTTAGAAACGTACATTGACCAAGGAATTATTCCAAAAGGGTTAGTTTTAAAAGCTTCGCCACTTACAACAGGCGATAAGTCAAACAGATTTTTACATAGATGGAACACTATTCTATACAATAATTCTTTTAGCTTGATGAATCTTTTACGTCAAGAAGCAATTCATCAAGTTAATAATCTATACAAACTTAGTGATAACTTGCACTGCCGATCTCGTCACCAATTATCTGGTCTTGAACTTGACGAAATTCAAGTACGCCTTAGTGATATAAAACGTATTGAGTCACATAAGCTTCATGTCAAGCAGATAAACAAATTTAAACGTGACGGCGTGAAAGTTACCCACCCTTTAAACAGTCCTTCAAAAAAGTCTAGTAAAAAGCCTCGCAACCGTAGATTTCGAAGAAAACTTCATATTACGGCCAATCCCAACAACACAGTTGTCAATTTGTCAACAGTCTCTTTAACTGAAGATAAAACCAAAGTCTTATCTAAGGGTTTGAATTTTTGCCCTACTCCAAGTAACATAGATAATATGAAACTGGAGGATGACCTCAATAACTTTGCCAGAACCCTCAGAATTAAAGATTACTTTATAACAAGGATAGAGAGGAGGATAATAAGGGAGACACAGCCACGTCCAATTCGGAGGACGAAATCATAATTCCGCATTTTAAGAAGAGGAGTTCATGGATTCCAAAGCCTAGCAAATCTGCTACACTGGAAGATGTTATTGACAAAATCAAATCGGATGTTGTACATCTCGTCAGCAACAAATACTCGTCGTTTTATAACACTACTCCTGACGAGAAAAAAAACATACAATCGCTGAGAAACCGACATGATATTTTTATAACACCAGCAGACAAGGGAAGTGCCGTTGTGATAATGGACAAAGCCAACTACATCACGGAAGCAGAGCGTCAGCTCTCTGATGAGAGATTTTAGTAGAAACTTGACTATGACCCTACATCCGAGTTTAGTTCCAAAATTATCACTGCGTTACAAACCATGCACAATGACGGTCACATAGATGAGGATACAGTTAAATATTTAAAACCAGAGAACGCCAAGCCTGGTCGATTGTATCTTCTTCCTAAAATACACAAGGTTAACAATCCTGGTAGACCCATTGTATCCGCTAACGGCCACCCGACTGAAAAAATCTCGGAATTTGTAGACTTTCATTTAAGATGTCATGTAGAAAATCTTCTTTCTCACATTCAAGACACTACAGATTATCTTCGCAAAATTGAATCCATGAACCCTCTTCCTC
Source organism: Mytilus trossulus (assembly GCF_036588685.1). Classification (NCBI taxonomy): domain Eukaryota; kingdom Metazoa; phylum Mollusca; class Bivalvia; order Mytilida; family Mytilidae; genus Mytilus; species Mytilus trossulus. The sequence continues at coordinate 14,508,897 of NC_086383.1, read as the reverse complement.
CGGAAACCCTCCTTGTCACTTTAGATGTCACCTCCTTGTATACCAACATACCTCATGATGACGGAATACTATCGTGTAGGGAAATATGGGACTCTCGCAACACTTTAGAACCACCAACCGAATGTTTAGTCCACCTGCTTACTCTGGTCCTTAAATGCAACAATTTTACCTTTAATGGTGATAATTACCTTCAAATAAACGGGACAGCGATGGGGACGAAAATGGCACCGTCTTACGCCAATATTTTTATGGGCAAATTAGAGAAACATATTATTTCATCATCTTTATCCAAACCTCTGTCTTGGTTCCGTTTCATCGATGATGTTGACATGAAATGGATCGAATCCCAACAAAAATTGGATGCTTTTATCAGACATGCAAACAACGCCCACCAGTCAATTAAATTTACATATGAAATATCCGACTCTAAGATATCTTTCTTGGACACAACTACATCTATAAAGGACGGTGTCATATCAACAAACCTCTACTGTAAACCTACAGATAAACATCAGTACCTTTCTCCCGAAAGCTGTCACCCTAAACACTGTACAAAAAGTATCCCGTACAGTCAAGCTCTCAGAGTAAAGCGGATTTGCTCCTCTGAGGAGGCTGTCACTCAGCGGTTACAGGAACTTCGCGGATTTCTAATCAAACGAGGTTATAAGAAATGGGACATAGATAAGGGTTTTGCGCGTGCTAACAATAACAGCCGCAAAGACCTGTTACAGTACAAAAAGAAGAGGCGCAGCAAAATAGTTCCTTTTGTGTTAACATACAATCCCGCCTTTTCAAACCTTTCCCGTTTGATCCGTGCCAATTGGCAAAGTATTGCCAATCACCCAGAATTATCCAAAATCTTTCCCGATCCTCCTGTCTTAGCTTTTCGGAGACCAGCAAGTCTAAATGACTTATTTGTAAAAGCTGCCGTCTCCTCTAATAAAAGCTGTTCAACTTCAGGATGGTACAAGTCGTGTGGTAACAAACGATGTCTGACTTGCCAACAAATAGTGAATACTCGAACATTTACTTGCCACTCCACTGGGTCTGTGTACACAATATTTTGTAATGTAATTTGCAAAACCCAGAATGTTGTATACATTCTTCAGTGTCGATGTGGCATGCAGTATGTTGGCGAGACAGAACAGCCATTCAACAAACGCATGAATGGTCATCGTAGCGACTACACATGCAAGCCCGACCTTCCCGTAAGTCGTCATTTAAGATCACATGGGCACGCCCAAGCTGATCTTTAAAAACTTACCATCACTATCATAGATCACAACGAGGATTGGTCAAAGGCCGACAGACTTGCTCGGGAAAGTTTTTTGGATAAGAAAGCTGAGGACAGTTTCCCCAGAGGGCATTAATGAAAAAACATAGAAGAGTCACTCATTTTTCCTACCATCACTAATTTCCTGCCATCACTTGTGGCCAGTTACTACGGCTTCCGTACTGGACCCTTATACTTTTAAAATTTTAAAATTGTTCCAGCGTTCGCTTAAATTGTATAAATCAAGATTTTGATAGAGTCTTAATTTGAATTGACATGATTCATTTTTCATCGTGCAATTACCGAAAATGGATATCTGTTATCCGAAATATCTAACATATTGTTCGTTTTATTGTGTTTTTGGTGATGTTGTATTCTTTTGGACTTGTTATATTTATATATATATATATATATATATATTTGTTTAAATATACTTTATCACGTTTTGGGTCTTTTGGAAAATGTTGTTTGTGCTGTTTTTAGATCCTTCTACGACGAAATTTGTTTGACATGCACACGTATAAAAATTGCGGTTTTTATCCAACGCAATCATAGGTTTGAACGTAGTTTTCAATTTAGACTCGTTTATATTTTTTGTTTGGGCATGTATCATATTTTCCCTCCGGTTTACATGATCCGTTCATTCTATATTGTCTCTTAAAATTCAAGAGTCAATCTTAAATTGAAAATAAATTATATGGCCTTCCAAATACCGTTTCGATCCCTAACATCACTGAAGAGACATATATTGTCGAAATCTAGATCTGGTGTACTAAAGAAATATTGACACCGAATGTTTGTGGCACAACATCGTAGCCACTAGTTAACAATTTTTTTTCTTTCTGTTACGTATTAAATTTATATTCAGATCCATTTTGTTACATCTTGTGATCAATTTTATTTGGCAATCGTCAATGGCAGTCAGCAGGGTTAAAGAACATCAGTTGTTCGACCTGTTAGTCCAATGCGTTTTGTTTAAATATACTTTTCCACGTTTTTGGTCTTTTGGAAAATGTTGTTTGTGCTGTTTTTAGATTCTTCTACAACGAAATTTGCTTGACATGCACACGTATAAAAATTGCGGTTTTTATCCAACGCAATCATAGGTTTGAACGTAGTTTTCAATTTAGACTCGATATATATATATATATATTCATGTACTGTAGTACGCCGCTAGATTAAAACTGACGTGGAAAGGTAACATATGCCCACCGAAAGCTCTTTTTATGAGAGCCCAGGTGGTCGTGTGGTCTAGCGGGACGGCTGCAGTGCAGGCGATTTGGTGTCACGATATCACAGTAGCATGGGTTCGAATCCCGGCGAGGGAAGAACCAAAAATTTGCGAAAGCAAATTTACAGATCTAACATTGTTAGGTTGATGTTTAGACGAGTTGTATATACATTATGTACACAGCCATGTATCACCATCATTGATGGCGATCCGATGGATACATCTGTTGTAGGGTTGTCACTGACTCAGACGTACTTATGAATATAATTATTTTCTGTGACTGTATCTTACATTAATTTGTAGGATCCTTTACTATAGATAATTTAGCTGATCTGTAACAATAACATCTTCATGCCTTATATATCATGTACTGTAGTACGCCGCTAGATTAAAACTGACGTGGAAAGGTAACATATGCCCACCGAAAGCTCTTTTTATGAGAGCCCAGGTGGTCGTGTGGTCTAGCGGGACGGCTGCAGTGCAGGCGATTTGGTGTCACGATATCACAGTAGCATGGGTTCGAATCCCGGCGAGGGAAGAACCAAAAATTTGCGAAAGCAAATTTACAGATCTAACATTGTTAGGTTGATGTTTAGACGAGTTGTATATACATTATGTACACAGCCATGTATCACCATCATTGATGGCGATCCGATGGATACATCTGTTGTAGGGTTGTCACTGACTCAGACGTACTTATGAATATAATTATTTTCTGTGACTGTATCTTACATTAATTTGTAGGATCCTTTACTATAGATAATTTAGCTGATCTGTAACAATAACATCTTCATGCCTTATATATCATGTACTGTAGTACGCCGCTAGATTAAAACTGACGTGGAAAGGTAACATATGCCCACCGAAAGCTCTTTTTATGAGAGCCCAGGTGGTCGTGTGGTCTAGCGGGACGGCTGCAGTGCAGGCGATTTGGTGTCACGATATCACAGTAGCATGGGTTCGAATCCCGGCGAGGGAAGAACCAAAAATTTGCGAAAGCAAATTTACAGATCTAACATTGTTAGGTTGATGTTTAGACGAGTTGTATATACATTATGTACACAGCCATGTATCACCATCATTGATGGCGATCCGATGGATACATCTGTTGTAGGGTTGTCACTGACTCAGACGTACTTATGAATATAATTATTTTCTGTGACTGTATCTTACATTAATTTGTAGGATCCTTTACTATAGATAATTTAGCTGATCTGTAACAATAACATCTTCATGCCTTATATATCATGTACTGTAGTACGCCGCTAGATTAAAACTGACGTGGAAAGGTAACATATGCCCACCGAAAGCTCTTTTTATGAGAGCCCAGGTGGTCGTGTGGTCTAGCGGGACGGCTGCAGTGCAGGCGATTTGGTGTCACGATATCACAGTAGCATGGGTTCGAATCCCGGCGAGGGAAGAACCAAAAATTTGCGAAAGCAAATTTACAGATCTAACATTGTTAGGTTGATGTTTAGACGAGTTGTATATACATTATGTACACAGCCATGTATCACCATCATTGATGGCGATCCGATGGATACATCTGTTGTAGGGTTGTCACTGACTCAGACGTACTTATGAATATAATTATTTTCTGTGACTGTATCTTACATTAATTTGTAGGATCCTTTACTATAGATAATTTAGCTGATCTGTAACAATAACATCTTCATGCCTTATATATCATGTACTGTAGTACGCCGCTAGATTAAAACTGACGTGGAAAGGTAACATATGCCCACCGAAAGCTCTTTTTATGAGAGCCCAGGTGGTCGTGTGGTCTAGCGGGACGGCTGCAGTGCAGGCGATTTGGTGTCACGATATCACAGTAGCATGGGTTCGAATCCCGGCGAGGGAAGAACCAAAAATTTGCGAAAGCAAATTTACAGATCTAACATTGTTAGGTTGATGTTTAGACGAGTTGTATATACATTATGTACACAGCCATGTATCACCATCATTGATGGCGATCCGATGGATACATCTGTTGTAGGGTTGTCACTGACTCAGACGTACTTATGAATATAATTATTTTCTGTGACTGTATCTTACATTAATTTGTAGGATCCTTTACTATAGATAATTTAGCTGATCTGTAACAATAACATCTTCATGCCTTATATATCATGTACTGTAGTACGCCGCTAGATTAAAACTGACGTGGAAAGGTAACATATGCCCACCGAAAGCTCTTTTTATGAGAGCCCAGGTGGTCGTGTGGTCTAGCGGGACGGCTGCAGTGCAGGCGATTTGGTGTCACGATATCACAGTAGCATGGGTTCGAATCCCGGCGAGGGAAGAACCAAAAATTTGCGAAAGCAAATTTACAGATCTAACATTGTTAGGTTGATGTTTAGACGAGTTGTATATACATTATGTACACAGCCATGTATCACCATCATTGATGGCGATCCGATGGATACATCTGTTGTAGGGTTGTCACTGACTCAGACGTACTTATGAATATAATTATTTTCTGTGACTGTATCTTACATTAATTTGTAGGATCCTTTACTATAGATAATTTAGCTGATCTGTAACAATAACATCTTCATGCCTTATATATCATGTACTGTAGTACGCCGCTAGATTAAAACTGACGTGGAAAGGTAACATATGCCCACCGAAAGCTCTTTTTATGAGAGCCCAGGTGGTCGTGTGGTCTAGCGGGACGGCTGCAGTGCAGGCGATTTGGTGTCACGATATCACAGTAGCATGGGTTCGAATCCCGGCGAGGGAAGAACCAAAAATTTGCGAAAGCAAATTTACAGATCTAACATTGTTAGGTTGATGTTTAGACGAGTTGTATATACATTATGTACACAGCCATGTATCACCATCATTGATGGCGATCCGATGGATACATCTGTTGTAGGGTTGTCACTGACTCAGACGTACTTATGAATATAATTATTTTCTGTGACTGTATCTTACATTAATTTGTAGGATCCTTTACTATAGATAATTTAGCTGATCTGTAACAATAACATCTTCATGCCTTATATATCATGTACTGTAGTACGCCGCTAGATTAAAACTGACGTGGAAAGGTAACATATGCCCACCGAAAGCTCTTTTTATGAGAGCCCAGGTGGTCGTGTGGTCTAGCGGGACGGCTGCAGTGCAGGCGATTTGGTGTCACGATATCACAGTAGCATGGGTTCGAATCCCGGCGAGGGAAGAACCAAAAATTTGCGAAAGCAAATTTACAGATCTAACATTGTTAGGTTGATGTTTAGACGAGTTGTATATACATTATGTACACAGCCATGTATCACCATCATTGATGGCGATCCGATGGATACATCTGTTGTAGGGTTGTCACTGACTCAGACGTACTTATGAATATAATTATTTTCTGTGACTGTATCTTACATTAATTTGTAGGATCCTTTACTATAGATAATTTAGCTGATCTGTAACAATAACATCTTCATGCCTTATATATCATGTACTGTAGTACGCCGCTAGATTAAAACTGACGTGGAAAGGTAACATATGCCCACCGAAAGCTCTTTTTATGAGAGCCCAGGTGGTCGTGTGGTCTAGCGGGACGGCTGCAGTGCAGGCGATTTGGTGTCACGATATCACAGTAGCATGGGTTCGAATCCCGGCGAGGGAAGAACCAAAAATTTGCGAAAGCAAATTTACAGATCTAACATTGTTAGGTTGATGTTTAGACGAGTTGTATATACATTATGTACACAGCCATGTATCACCATCATTGATGGCGATCCGATGGATACATCTGTTGTAGGGTTGTCACTGACTCAGACGTACTTATGAATATAATTATTTTCTGTGACTGTATCTTACATTAATTTGTAGGATCCTTTACTATAGATAATTTAGCTGATCTGTAACAATAACATCTTCATGCCTTATATATCATGTACTGTAGTACGCCGCTAGATTAAAACTGACGTGGAAAGGTAACATATGCCCACCGAAAGCTCTTTTTATGAGAGCCCAGGTGGTCGTGTGGTCTAGCGGGACGGCTGCAGTGCAGGCGATTTGGTGTCACGATATCACAGTAGCATGGGTTCGAATCCCGGCGAGGGAAGAACCAAAAATTTGCGAAAGCAAATTTACAGATCTAACATTGTTAGGTTGATGTTTAGACGAGTTGTATATACATTATGTACACAGCCATGTATCACCATCATTGATGGCGATCCGATGGATACATCTGTTGTAGGGTTGTCACTGACTCAGACGTACTTATGAATATAATTATTTTCTGTGACTGTATCTTACATTAATTTGTAGGATCCTTTACTATAGATAATTTAGCTGATCTGTAACAATAACATCTTCATGCCTTATATATCATGTACTGTAGTACGCCGCTAGATTAAAACTGACGTGGAAAGGTAACATATGCCCACCGAAAGCTCTTTTTATGAGAGCCCAGGTGGTCGTGTGGTCTAGCGGGACGGCTGCAGTGCAGGCGATTTGGTGTCACGATATCACAGTAGCATGGGTTCGAATCCCGGCGAGGGAAGAACCAAAAATTTGCGAAAGCAAATTTACAGATCTAACATTGTTAGGTTGATGTTTAGACGAGTTGTATATACATTATGTACACAGCCATGTATCACCATCATTGATGGCGATCCGATGGATACATCTGTTGTAGGGTTGTCACTGACTCAGACGTACTTATGAATATAATTATTTTCTGTGACTGTATCTTACATTAATTTGTAGGATCCTTTACTATAGATAATTTAGCTGATCTGTAACAATAACATCTTCATGCCTTATATATCATGTACTGTAGTACGCCGCTAGATTAAAACTGACGTGGAAAGGTAACATATGCCCACCGAAAGCTCTTTTTATGAGAGCCCAGGTGGTCGTGTGGTCTAGCGGGACGGCTGCAGTGCAGGCGATTTGGTGTCACGATATCACAGTAGCATGGGTTCGAATCCCGGCGAGGGAAGAACCAAAAATTTGCGAAAGCAAATTTACAGATCTAACATTGTTAGGTTGATGTTTAGACGAGTTGTATATACATTATGTACACAGCCATGTATCACCATCATTGATGGCGATCCGATGGATACATCTGTTGTAGGGTTGTCACTGACTCAGACGTACTTATGAATATAATTATTTTCTGTGACTGTATCTTACATTAATTTGTAGGATCCTTTACTATAGATAATTTAGCTGATCTGTAACAATAACATCTTCATGCCTTATATATCATGTACTGTAGTACGCCGCTAGATTAAAACTGACGTGGAAAGGTAACATATGCCCACCGAAAGCTCTTTTTATGAGAGCCCAGGTGGTCGTGTGGTCTAGCGGGACGGCTGCAGTGCAGGCGATTTGGTGTCACGATATCACAGTAGCATGGGTTCGAATCCCGGCGAGGGAAGAACCAAAAATTTGCGAAAGCAAATTTACAGATCTAACATTGTTAGGTTGATGTTTAGACGAGTTGTATATACATTATGTACACAGCCATGTATCACCATCATTGATGGCGATCCGATGGATACATCTGTTGTAGGGTTGTCACTGACTCAGACGTACTTATGAATATAATTATTTTCTGTGACTGTATCTTACATTAATTTGTAGGATCCTTTACTATAGATAATTTAGCTGATCTGTAACAATAACATCTTCATGCCTTATATATCATGTACTGTAGTACGCCGCTAGATTAAAACTGACGTGGAAAGGTAACATATGCCCACCGAAAGCTCTTTTTATGAGAGCCCAGGTGGTCGTGTGGTCTAGCGGGACGGCTGCAGTGCAGGCGATTTGGTGTCACGATATCACAGTAGCATGGGTTCGAATCCCGGCGAGGGAAGAACCAAAAATTTGCGAAAGCAAATTTACAGATCTAACATTGTTAGGTTATATATATACAACTCGTCTAAACATCAACCCAACAATGTTAGATCTGTAAATTTGCTTTCGCGAATATATAAATATATACAATAATTATTATATGATGCCGATATCACTATTTTAGAAATAGTTTACGAGGAAGGTATTATATTTTATTCTGTTACCTCTATGCAAATTCGTTTACAACAATCAAGTATAACTTTCTAAGCATATAACTTTGATACACAATGGAAGAAGACAATCTTAAAATTTTATCTCATGAATGTTAAAATTTGCATGTCCGGTCGTTTCATTTTCTCACTATCGGTTGGTTATAAGCTATCAAAATTAGTCATGAGCGCGCTTATTGCTACATTGATATATTATTAGCGAGCAAGACTTTACATAATTGTACTTTTTAAAAATCCCGACATGTACAATCAGGATACAGTCAATATTATTTTTAATAATTACTGATGTTCTTCTTTATAGCTGCACATATAGCGTTTAAACTTTAAACACATATAGAATTGAAGTTAAAATCGTGTATTTCCCCTTTGTAATGTTACATGATGTTTTAACAGGTCGAGAACTCTAGATTTTCTGACGTCAGAATATATTTGCATAGTAATTTCCAAAACACAACGGGCCAATATGGCCTTGAAAAACTGACCAATCGACTCAATGAACTATAATGCATTGTGGGCTACTACGAGTAAACTACTACTTAAGGTGTAACACCACTAATTCAGGCCCGGCCAGAAAGCACATACCAGAAAGTAGTACATATTTAACACAAAATAGTTCCTACGCATGAGTGTAATTTTCAAAATATGTAGAATACTTAGGTATTTTTGATATCAAATGAAAGCTGAAGGACTGGTGATCATTGTAGAACACTTTTGGACTTTTAGTTTTGAATATTAAAAGAACTGCACCAAATTTTAAAAAGAGGGTACATTTTGTCTGTTTGTCAGATCTGAAGTACCTGTTTTGGTACATCTGAACTTCCGGGAACCAGTTCTTTCTTATATGCCATGCAAGGTATGTTGATTTTTTCAGTACAATACACCATAAAGTGTTGCTTTGAAATGCAATGATTGCCACTTTATTTGAACTTAAAATAAAAGAGGTGTGCCTTTTTGAAACGGAGGAATTTAACATAGAAAGCAATGGGACCATGAATTAGTGGTGTACTTCCTATTACAGAGAATCACCAGAAATCCAATTTTTAGAAGTTGTACCTATTCCAATGAAAATAAGTCAAATATGATGTTAGTAATCATGTTTAATCATCTTTTTTTGGTCAACCAAACTGCTTATGGGAAATTTAAGCTCTTAAATTGGCATACTCAAGTATGTTAGCCTTTTATGGTCATACAACATGCATGCAGTCAAGAATTGACTCCAAGTTCTTATTTTTGCATTTTTTCTGATTGAAATCCATAAAACATGTATTTTATGACTTGTATAAGGAACAGAAAAGCTCTTGGTCAAAATAATTTTCTGATTTTCAAGATTATTTTTTTTCTTGTGGTAGCCTTTTACAATCTAGGCAAATGGTATATACTCATATAAGAATTCTAAAATCTCACTGTGCATGCAATTTTGAACCAGTTTAGCAAGTTATATAGCTGAGGGATATATGAATTGCTCTTATTTGTCTATGTTTTCCCACAGAATTTATGATTCATACAAAAAAAAAGCCTTTTTTGAATTTCAAGAAAAAAGGGGGGATAATTTCTCATCTATGTCCTAAGTTTGGACTAATATATTTTTATTTAATGAAGAACTTCTGATAAAAATATGACTAATAGTAAGCGCATAGCTTTCCTAATAGAAATTAATAAATAAAACAATGATATTGAGAATAAAAAAAGTATATTGGTCACTGGTAATATACATATGCAGTTTTCTTTGAATAACCCATATGTTACTACCAGTCCAATTTGAGCTTTGAAGTAATAAAATAGTCTTTGGACTAAAGCTTTATATGTTTTTTATTGCTTGAAATAGATCATAGAATGAAAAAAAGTAATGCTCAAGTCAATATAGCAACTTTGGTTCTGTTATAGGTGTAACACCACTAATTCAGGCCCGGCCAGAAAGCACATACCAGAAAGTAGTACATATTTAACACAAAATAGTTCCTACGCATGAGTGTAATTTTCAAAATATGTAGAATACTTAGGTATTTTTGGTATCAAATGAAAGCTGAAGGACTAGTGATCATTGTAGAACACTTTTGGACTTTTAGTTTTGAATATTAAAAGAACTGCACCAAATTTTAAAAAGAGGGTACATTTTGTCTGTTTGTCAGATCTGAAGTACCTGTTTTGGTACATCTGAACTTCCGGGAACCAGTTCTTTCTTATATGCCATGCAAGGTATGTTGATTTTTTCAGTACAATACACCATAAAGTGTTGCTTTGAAATGCAATGATTGCCACTTTATTTGAACTTAAAATAAAAGAGGTGTGCCTTTTTGAAACGGAGGAATTTAACATAGAAAGCAATGGGACCATGAATTAGTGGTGTACTTCCTATTACAGAGAATCACCAGAAATCCAATTTTTAGAAGTTGTACCTATTCCAATGAAAATAAGTCAAATATGATGTTAGTAATCATGTTTAATCATCTTTTTTTGGTCAACCAAACTGCTTATGGGAAATTTAAGCTCTTAAATTGGCATACTCAAGTATGTTAGCCTTTTATGGTCATACAACATGCATGCAGTCAAGAATTGACTCCAAGTTCTTATTTTTGCATTTTTTCTGATTGAAATCCATAAAACATGTATTTTATGACTTGTATAAGGAACAGAAAAGCTCTTGGTCAAAATAATTTTCTGATTTTCAAGATTATTTTTTTTCTTGTGGTAGCCTTTTACAATCTAGGCAAATGGTATATACTCATATAAGAATTCTAAAATCTCACTGTGCATGCAATTTTGAACCAGTTTAGCAAGTTATATAGCTGAGGGATATATGAATTGCTCTTATTTGTCTATGTTTTCCCACAGAATTTATGATTCATACAAAAAAAAAGCCTTTTTTGAATTTCAAGAAAAAAGGGGGGATAATTTCTCATCTATGTCCTAAGTTTGGACTAATATATTTTTATTTAATGAAGAACTTCTGATAAAAATATGACTAATAGTAAGCGCATAGCTTTCCTAATAGAAATTAATAAATAAAACAATGATATTGAGAATAAAAAAAGTATATTGGTCACTGGTAATATACATATGCAGTTTTCTTTGAATAACCCATATGTTACTACCAGTCCAATTTGAGCTTTGAAGTAATAAAATAGTCTTTGGACTAAAGCTTTATATGTTTTTTATTGCTTGAAATAGATCATAGAATGAAAAAAAGTAATGCTCAAGTCAATATAGCAACTTTGGTTCTGTTATAGGTGTAACACCACTAATTCAGGCCCGGCCAGAAAGCACATACCAGAAAGTAGTACATATTTAACACAAAATAGTTCCTACGCATGAGTGTAATTTTCAAAATATGTAGAATACTTAGGTATTTTTGGTATCAAATGAAAGCTGAAGGACTAGTGATCATTGTAGAACACTTTTGGACTTTTAGTTTTGAATATTAAAAGAACTGCACCAAATTTTAAAAAGAGGGTACATTTTGTCTGTTTGTCAGATCTGAAGTACCTGTTTTGGTACATCTGAACTTCCGGGAACCAGTTCTTTCTTATATGCCATGCAAGGTATGTTGATTTTTTCAGTACAATACACCATAAAGTGTTGCTTTGAAATGCAATGATTGCCACTTTATTTGAACTTAAAATAAAAGAGGTGTGCCTTTTTGAAACGGAGGAATTTAACATAGAAAGCAATGGGACCATGAATTAGTGGTGTACTTCCTATTACAGAGAATCACCAGAAATCCAATTTTTAGAAGTTGTACCTATTCCAATGAAAATAAGTCAAATATGATGTTAGTAATCATGTTTAATCATCTTTTTTTGGTCAACCAAACTGCTTATGGGAAATTTAAGCTCTTAAATTGGCATACTCAAGTATGTTAGCCTTTTATGGTCATACAACATGCATGCAGTCAAGAATTGACTCCAAGTTCTTATTTTTGCATTTTTTCTGATTGAAATCCATAAAACATGTATTTTATGACTTGTATAAGGAACAGAAAAGCTCTTGGTCAAAATAATTTTCTGATTTTCAAGATTATTTTTTTTCTTGTGGTAGCCTTTTACAATCTAGGCAAATGGTATATACTCATATAAGAATTCTAAAATCTCACTGTGCATGCAATTTTGAACCAGTTTAGCAAGTTATATAGCTGAGGGATATATGAATTGCTCTTATTTGTCTATGTTTTCCCACAGAATTTATGATTCATACAAAAAAAAAGCCTTTTTTGAATTTCAAGAAAAAAGGGGGGATAATTTCTCATCTATGTCCTAAGTTTGGACTAATATATTTTTATTTAATGAAGAACTTCTGATAAAAATATGACTAATAGTAAGCGCATAGCTTTCCTAATAGAAATTAATAAATAAAACAATGATATTGAGAATAAAAAAAGTATATTGGTCACTGGTAATATACATATGCAGTTTTCTTTGAATAACCCATATGTTACTACCAGTCCAATTTGAGCTTTGAAGTAATAAAATAGTCTTTGGACTAAAGCTTTATATGTTTTTTATTGCTTGAAATAGATCATAGAATGAAAAAAAGTAATGCTCAAGTCAATATAGCAACTTTGGTTCTGTTATAGGTGTAACACCACTAATTCAGGCCCGGCCAGAAAGCACATACCAGAAAGTAGTACATATTTAACACAAAATAGTTCCTACGCATGAGTGTAATTTTCAAAATATGTAGAATACTTAGGTATTTTTGGTATCAAATGAAAGCTGAAGGACTAGTGATCATTGTAGAACACTTTTGGACTTTTAGTTTTGAATATTAAAAGAACTGCACCAAATTTTAAAAAGAGGGTACATTTTGTCTGTTTGTCAGATCTGAAGTACCTGTTTTGGTACATCTGAACTTCCGGGAACCAGTTCTTTCTTATATGCCATGCAAGGTATGTTGATTTTTTCAGTACAATACACCATAAAGTGTTGCTTTGAAATGCAATGATTGCCACTTTATTTGAACTTAAAATAAAAGAGGTGTGCCTTTTTGAAACGGAGGAATTTAACATAGAAAGCAATGGGACCATGAATTAGTGGTGTACTTCCTATTACAGAGAATCACCAGAAATCCAATTTTTAGAAGTTGTACCTATTCCAATGAAAATAAGTCAAATATGATGTTAGTAATCATGTTTAATCATCTTTTTTTGGTCAACCAAACTGCTTATGGGAAATTTAAGCTCTTAAATTGGCATACTCAAGTATGTTAGCCTTTTATGGTCATACAACATGCATGCAGTCAAGAATTGACTCCAAGTTCTTATTTTTGCATTTTTTCTGATTGAAATCCATAAAACATGTATTTTATGACTTGTATAAGGAACAGAAAAGCTCTTGGTCAAAATAATTTTCTGATTTTCAAGATTATTTTTTTTCTTGTGGTAGCCTTTTACAATCTAGGCAAATGGTATATACTCATATAAGAATTCTAAAATCTCACTGTGCATGCAATTTTGAACCAGTTTAGCAAGTTATATAGCTGAGGGATATATGAATTGCTCTTATTTGTCTATGTTTTCCCACAGAATTTATGATTCATACAAAAAAAAAGCCTTTTTTGAATTTCAAGAAAAAAGGGGGGATAATTTCTCATCTATGTCCTAAGTTTGGACTAATATATTTTTATTTAATGAAGAACTTCTGATAAAAATATGACTAATAGTAAGCGCATAGCTTTCCTAATAGAAATTAATAAATAAAACAATGATATTGAGAATAAAAAAAGTATATTGGTCACTGGTAATATACATATGCAGTTTTCTTTGAATAACCCATATGTTACTACCAGTCCAATTTGAGCTTTGAAGTAATAAAATAGTCTTTGGACTAAAGCTTTATATGTTTTTTATTGCTTGAAATAGATCATAGAATGAAAAAAAGTAATGCTCAAGTCAATATAGCAACTTTGGTTCTGTTATAGGTGTAACACCACTAATTCAGGCCCGGCCAGAAAGCACATACCAGAAAGTAGTACATATTTAACACAAAATAGTTCCTACGCATGAGTGTAATTTTCAAAATATGTAGAATACTTAGGTATTTTTGGTATCAAATGAAAGCTGAAGGACTAGTGATCATTGTAGAACACTTTTGGACTTTTAGTTTTGAATATTAAAAGAACTGCACCAAATTTTAAAAAGAGGGTACATTTTGTCTGTTTGTCAGATCTGAAGTACCTGTTTTGGTACATCTGAACTTCCGGGAACCAGTTCTTTCTTATATGCCATGCAAGGTATGTTGATTTTTTCAGTACAATACACCATAAAGTGTTGCTTTGAAATGCAATGATTGCCACTTTATTTGAACTTAAAATAAAAGAGGTGTGCCTTTTTGAAACGGAGGAATTTAACATAGAAAGCAATGGGACCATGAATTAGTGGTGTACTTCCTATTACAGAGAATCACCAGAAATCCAATTTTTAGAAGTTGTACCTATTCCAATGAAAATAAGTCAAATATGATGTTAGTAATCATGTTTAATCATCTTTTTTTGGTCAACCAAACTGCTTATGGGAAATTTAAGCTCTTAAATTGGCATACTCAAGTATGTTAGCCTTTTATGGTCATACAACATGCATGCAGTCAAGAATTGACTCCAAGTTCTTATTTTTGCATTTTTTCTGATTGAAATCCATAAAACATGTATTTTATGACTTGTATAAGGAACAGAAAAGCTCTTGGTCAAAATAATTTTCTGATTTTCAAGATTATTTTTTTTCTTGTGGTAGCCTTTTACAATCTAGGCAAATGGTATATACTCATATAAGAATTCTAAAATCTCACTGTGCATGCAATTTTGAACCAGTTTAGCAAGTTATATAGCTGAGGGATATATGAATTGCTCTTATTTGTCTATGTTTTCCCACAGAATTTATGATTCATACAAAAAAAAAGCCTTTTTTGAATTTCAAGAAAAAAGGGGGGATAATTTCTCATCTATGTCCTAAGTTTGGACTAATATATTTTTATTTAATGAAGAACTTCTGATAAAAATATGACTAATAGTAAGCGCATAGCTTTCCTAATAGAAATTAATAAATAAAACAATGATATTGAGAATAAAAAAAGTATATTGGTCACTGGTAATATACATATGCAGTTTTCTTTGAATAACCCATATGTTACTACCAGTCCAATTTGAGCTTTGAAGTAATAAAATAGTCTTTGGACTAAAGCTTTATATGTTTTTTATTGCTTGAAATAGATCATAGAATGAAAAAAAGTAATGCTCAAGTCAATATAGCAACTTTGGTTCTGTTATAGGTGTAACACCACTAATTCAGGCCCGGCCAGAAAGCACATACCAGAAAGTAGTACATATTTAACACAAAATAGTTCCTACGCATGAGTGTAATTTTCAAAATATGTAGAATACTTAGGTATTTTTGGTATCAAATGAAAGCTGAAGGACTAGTGATCATTGTAGAACACTTTTGGACTTTTAGTTTTGAATATTAAAAGAACTGCACCAAATTTTAAAAAGAGGGTACATTTTGTCTGTTTGTCAGATCTGAAGTACCTGTTTTGGTACATCTGAACTTCCGGGAACCAGTTCTTTCTTATATGCCATGCAAGGTATGTTGATTTTTTCAGTACAATACACCATAAAGTGTTGCTTTGAAATGCAATGATTGCCACTTTATTTGAACTTAAAATAAAAGAGGTGTGCCTTTTTGAAACGGAGGAATTTAACATAGAAAGCAATGGGACCATGAATTAGTGGTGTACTTCCTATTACAGAGAATCACCAGAAATCCAATTTTTAGAAGTTGTACCTATTCCAATGAAAATAAGTCAAATATGATGTTAGTAATCATGTTTAATCATCTTTTTTTGGTCAACCAAACTGCTTATGGGAAATTTAAGCTCTTAAATTGGCATACTCAAGTATGTTAGCCTTTTATGGTCATACAACATGCATGCAGTCAAGAATTGACTCCAAGTTCTTATTTTTGCATTTTTTCTGATTGAAATCCATAAAACATGTATTTTATGACTTGTATAAGGAACAGAAAAGCTCTTGGTCAAAATAATTTTCTGATTTTCAAGATTATTTTTTTTCTTGTGGTAGCCTTTTACAATCTAGGCAAATGGTATATACTCATATAAGAATTCTAAAATCTCACTGTGCATGCAATTTTGAACCAGTTTAGCAAGTTATATAGCTGAGGGATATATGAATTGCTCTTATTTGTCTATGTTTTCCCACAGAATTTATGATTCATACAAAAAAAAAGCCTTTTTTGAATTTCAAGAAAAAAGGGGGGATAATTTCTCATCTATGTCCTAAGTTTGGACTAATATATTTTTATTTAATGAAGAACTTCTGATAAAAATATGACTAATAGTAAGCGCATAGCTTTCCTAATAGAAATTAATAAATAAAACAATGATATTGAGAATAAAAAAAGTATATTGGTCACTGGTAATATACATATGCAGTTTTCTTTGAATAACCCATATGTTACTACCAGTCCAATTTGAGCTTTGAAGTAATAAAATAGTCTTTGGACTAAAGCTTTATATGTTTTTTATTGCTTGAAATAGATCATAGAATGAAAAAAAGTAATGCTCAAGTCAATATAGCAACTTTGGTTCTGTTATAGGTGTAACACCACTAATTCAGGCCCGGCCAGAAAGCACATACCAGAAAGTAGTACATATTTAACACAAAATAGTTCCTACGCATGAGTGTAATTTTCAAAATATGTAGAATACTTAGGTATTTTTGGTATCAAATGAAAGCTGAAGGACTAGTGATCATTGTAGAACACTTTTGGACTTTTAGTTTTGAATATTAAAAGAACTGCACCAAATTTTAAAAAGAGGGTACATTTTGTCTGTTTGTCAGATCTGAAGTACCTGTTTTGGTACATCTGAACTTCCGGGAACCAGTTCTTTCTTATATGCCATGCAAGGTATGTTGATTTTTTCAGTACAATACACCATAAAGTGTTGCTTTGAAATGCAATGATTGCCACTTTATTTGAACTTAAAATAAAAGAGGTGTGCCTTTTTGAAACGGAGGAATTTAACATAGAAAGCAATGGGACCATGAATTAGTGGTGTACTTCCTATTACAGAGAATCACCAGAAATCCAATTTTTAGAAGTTGTACCTATTCCAATGAAAATAAGTCAAATATGATGTTAGTAATCATGTTTAATCATCTTTTTTTGGTCAACCAAACTGCTTATGGGAAATTTAAGCTCTTAAATTGGCATACTCAAGTATGTTAGCCTTTTATGGTCATACAACATGCATGCAGTCAAGAATTGACTCCAAGTTCTTATTTTTGCATTTTTTCTGATTGAAATCCATAAAACATGTATTTTATGACTTGTATAAGGAACAGAAAAGCTCTTGGTCAAAATAATTTTCTGATTTTCAAGATTATTTTTTTTCTTGTGGTAGCCTTTTACAATCTAGGCAAATGGTATATACTCATATAAGAATTCTAAAATCTCACTGTGCATGCAATTTTGAACCAGTTTAGCAAGTTATATAGCTGAGGGATATATGAATTGCTCTTATTTGTCTATGTTTTCCCACAGAATTTATGATTCATACAAAAAAAAAGCCTTTTTTGAATTTCAAGAAAAAAGGGGGGATAATTTCTCATCTATGTCCTAAGTTTGGACTAATATATTTTTATTTAATGAAGAACTTCTGATAAAAATATGACTAATAGTAAGCGCATAGCTTTCCTAATAGAAATTAATAAATAAAACAATGATATTGAGAATAAAAAAAGTATATTGGTCACTGGTAATATACATATGCAGTTTTCTTTGAATAACCCATATGTTACTACCAGTCCAATTTGAGCTTTGAAGTAATAAAATAGTCTTTGGACTAAAGCTTTATATGTTTTTTATTGCTTGAAATAGATCATAGAATGAAAAAAAGTAATGCTCAAGTCAATATAGCAACTTTGGTTCTGTTATAGGTGTAACACCACTAATTCAGGCCCGGCCAGAAAGCACATACCAGAAAGTAGTACATATTTAACACAAAATAGTTCCTACGCATGAGTGTAATTTTCAAAATATGTAGAATACTTAGGTATTTTTGGTATCAAATGAAAGCTGAAGGACTAGTGATCATTGTAGAACACTTTTGGACTTTTAGTTTTGAATATTAAAAGAACTGCACCAAATTTTAAAAAGAGGGTACATTTTGTCTGTTTGTCAGATCTGAAGTACCTGTTTTGGTACATCTGAACTTCCGGGAACCAGTTCTTTCTTATATGCCATGCAAGGTATGTTGATTTTTTCAGTACAATACACCATAAAGTGTTGCTTTGAAATGCAATGATTGCCACTTTATTTGAACTTAAAATAAAAGAGGTGTGCCTTTTTGAAACGGAGGAATTTAACATAGAAAGCAATGGGACCATGAATTAGTGGTGTACTTCCTATTACAGAGAATCACCAGAAATCCAATTTTTAGAAGTTGTACCTATTCCAATGAAAATAAGTCAAATATGATGTTAGTAATCATGTTTAATCATCTTTTTTTGGTCAACCAAACTGCTTATGGGAAATTTAAGCTCTTAAATTGGCATACTCAAGTATGTTAGCCTTTTATGGTCATACAACATGCATGCAGTCAAGAATTGACTCCAAGTTCTTATTTTTGCATTTTTTCTGATTGAAATCCATAAAACATGTATTTTATGACTTGTATAAGGAACAGAAAAGCTCTTGGTCAAAATAATTTTCTGATTTTCAAGATTATTTTTTTTCTTGTGGTAGCCTTTTACAATCTAGGCAAATGGTATATACTCATATAAGAATTCTAAAATCTCACTGTGCATGCAATTTTGAACCAGTTTAGCAAGTTATATAGCTGAGGGATATATGAATTGCTCTTATTTGTCTATGTTTTCCCACAGAATTTATGATTCATACAAAAAAAAAGCCTTTTTTGAATTTCAAGAAAAAAGGGGGGATAATTTCTCATCTATGTCCTAAGTTTGGACTAATATATTTTTATTTAATGAAGAACTTCTGATAAAAATATGACTAATAGTAAGCGCATAGCTTTCCTAATAGAAATTAATAAATAAAACAATGATATTGAGAATAAAAAAAGTATATTGGTCACTGGTAATATACATATGCAGTTTTCTTTGAATAACCCATATGTTACTACCAGTCCAATTTGAGCTTTGAAGTAATAAAATAGTCTTTGGACTAAAGCTTTATATGTTTTTTATTGCTTGAAATAGATCATAGAATGAAAAAAAGTAATGCTCAAGTCAATATAGCAACTTTGGTTCTGTTATAGGTGTAACACCACTAATTCAGGCCCGGCCAGAAAGCACATACCAGAAAGTAGTACATATTTAACACAAAATAGTTCCTACGCATGAGTGTAATTTTCAAAATATGTAGAATACTTAGGTATTTTTGGTATCAAATGAAAGCTGAAGGACTAGTGATCATTGTAGAACACTTTTGGACTTTTAGTTTTGAATATTAAAAGAACTGCACCAAATTTTAAAAAGAGGGTACATTTTGTCTGTTTGTCAGATCTGAAGTACCTGTTTTGGTACATCTGAACTTCCGGGAACCAGTTCTTTCTTATATGCCATGCAAGGTATGTTGATTTTTTCAGTACAATACACCATAAAGTGTTGCTTTGAAATGCAATGATTGCCACTTTATTTGAACTTAAAATAAAAGAGGTGTGCCTTTTTGAAACGGAGGATTTAACATAGAAAGCAATGGGACCATGAATTAGTGGTGTACTTCCTATTACAGAGAATCACCAGAAATCCAATTTTTAGAAGTTGTACCTATTCCAATGAAAATAAGTCAAATATGATGTTAGTAATCATGTTTAATCATCTTTTTTTGGTCAACCAAACTGCTTATGGGAAATTTAAGCTCTTAAATTGGCATACTCAAGTATGTTAGCCTTTTATGGTCATACAACATGCATGCAGTCAAGAATTGACTCCAAGTTCTTATTTTTGCATTTTTTCTGATTGAAATCCATAAAACATGTATTTTATGACTTGTATAAGGAACAGAAAAGCTCTTGGTCAAAATAATTTTCTGATTTTCAAGATTATTTTTTTTCTTGTGGTAGCCTTTTACAATCTAGGCAAATGGTATATACTCATATAAGAATTCTAAAATCTCACTGTGCATGCAATTTTGAACCAGTTTAGCAAGTTATATAGCTGAGGGATATATGAATTGCTCTTATTTGTCTATGTTTTCCCACAGAATTTATGATTCATACAAAAAAAAAGCCTTTTTTGAATTTCAAGAAAAAAGGGGGGATAATTTCTCATCTATGTCCTAAGTTTGGACTAATATATTTTTATTTAATGAAGAACTTCTGATAAAAATATGACTAATAGTAAGCGCATAGCTTTCCTAATAGAAATTAATAAATAAAACAATGATATTGAGAATAAAAAAAAGTATATTGGTCACTGGTAATATACATATGCAGTTTTCTTTGAATAACCCATATGTTACTACCAGTCCAATTTGAGCTTTGAAGTAATAAAATAGTCTTTGGACTAAAGCTTTATATGTTTTTTATTGCTTGAAATAGATCATAGAATGAAAAAAAGTAATGCTCAAGTCAATATAGCAACTTTGGTTCTGTTATAGGTGTACACACACCACTAATTCAGGCCCGGCCAGAAAGCACATACCAGAAAGTAGTACATATTTAACACAAAATAGTTCCTACGCATGAGTGTAATTTTCAAAATATGTAGAATACTTAGGTATTTTTGGTATCAAATGAAAGCTGAAGGACTAGTGATCATTGTAGAACACTTTTGGACTTTTAGTTTTGAATATTAAAAGAACTGCACCAATTTTAAAAAGAGGGTACATTTTGTCTGTTTGTCAGATCTGAAGTACCTGTTTTGGTACATCTGAACTTCCGGGAACCAGTTCTTTCTTATATGCCATGCAAGGTATGTTGATTTTTTCAGTACAATACACCATAAAGTGTTGCTTTGAAATGCAATGATTGCCACTTTATTTGAACTTAAAATAAAAGAGGTGTGCCTTTTTGAAACGGAGGAATTTAACATAGAAAGCAATGGGACCATGAATTAGTGGTGTACTTCCTATTACAGAGAATCACCAGAAATCCAATTTTTAGAAGTTGTACCTATTCCAATGAAAATAAGTCAAATATGATGTTAGTAATCATGTTTAATCATCTTTTTTTGGTCAACCAAACTGCTTATGGGAAATTTAAGCTCTTAAATTGGCATACTCAAGTATGTTAGCCTTTTATGGTCATACAACATGCATGCAGTCAAGAATTGACTCCAAGTTCTTATTTTTGCATTTTTTCTGATTGAAATCCATAAAACATGTATTTTATGACTTGTATAAGGAACAGAAAAGCTCTTGGTCAAAATAATTTTCTGATTTTCAAGATTATTTTTTTTCTTGTGGTAGCCTTTTACAATCTAGGCAAATGGTATATACTCATATAAGAATTCTAAAATCTCACTGTGCATGCAATTTTGAACCAGTTTAGCAAGTTATATAGCTGAGGGATATATGAATTGCTCTTATTTGTCTATGTTTTCCCACAGAATTTATGATTCATACAAAAAAAAAGCCTTTTTTGAATTTCAAGAAAAAAGGGGGGATAATTTCTCATCTATGTCCTAAGTTTGGACTAATATATTTTTATTTAATGAAGAACTTCTGATAAAAATATGACTAATAGTAAGCGCATAGCTTTCCTAATAGAAATTAATAAATAAAACAATGATATTGAGAATAAAAAAAGTATATTGGTCACTGGTAATATACATATGCAGTTTTCTTTGAATAACCCATATGTTACTACCAGTCCAATTTGAGCTTTGAAGTAATAAAATAGTCTTTGGACTAAAGCTTTATATGTTTTTTATTGCTTGAAATAGATCATAGAATGAAAAAAAGTAATGCTCAAGTCAATATAGCAACTTTGGTTCTGTTATAGGTGTAACACCACTAATTCAGGCCCGGCCAGAAAGCACATACCAGAAAGTAGTACATATTTAACACAAAATAGTTCCTACGCATGAGTGTAATTTTCAAAATATGTAGAATACTTAGGTATTTTTGGTATCAAATGAAACGTGAAGGACTAGTGATCATTGTAGAACACTTTTGGACTTTTAGTTTGAATATTAAAAGAACTGCACCAAATTTTAAAAAGAGGGTACATTTTGTCTGTTTGTCAGATCTGAAGTACCTGTTTTGGTACATCTGAACTTCCGGGAACCAGTTCTTTCTTATATGCCATGCAAGGTATGTTGATTTTTTCAGTACAATACA